>NW_011494635.1:14223852-14225493 GCF_000754665.1 Bison bison bison
CGGAGGAGCCTGTTAGGCTGCAATCCATGGGGTCGCTAAGAGTTGGACACGACTGAGCGACTTCACTTTCACTTTTCACTTTCATGCATTGGAGAAGGAAATGGCAACCCACTCCAGTACT
The DNA here is from genome assembly GCF_000754665.1 of Bison bison bison. Taxonomy (NCBI): domain Eukaryota; kingdom Metazoa; phylum Chordata; class Mammalia; order Artiodactyla; family Bovidae; genus Bison; species Bison bison. The sequence continues at coordinate 14,223,974 of NW_011494635.1, forward strand.
CTTGCCTGGAAAATCCCATGGATGGAGGATCCTGGTAGGCTACAGTCCATGGGGTTGCAAAGAGTTGCACACGACTGAGTGACTTCACTTTCAGTGTGGGAGACCTGGGTTCAATCACAGGGTTGGGAATATCTCTAGAGAAGGGAGTGGCAACCCATTCCAGTATTCTTGCCTGGAGAATTCCATGGGTAGAGGAGCCTGGAGGGCTACACTCCATGGAGTCACAAAGAGTCAGACACAACTGAGCGACTAACATTTTCTTTACCACTAGTACTCTGGAAAGCCCATTCTCTACCATGTTGTTGTTGTGTTAGTCGCTCAGTCGTGTCTGACTCTTTGCAACCTCATAGACTGTAGCTCACTAGGCTCTTCTGTCCATGGAATTCTTCAAGCAAGAATAATGGAGTGGGTAACTAGTCCCTTCTCCGGGGGATCTTCCTGACCCAGGGATCAAACACACATCTCCTGCATTGGCAGTCAGATACCATCTGAGCCACCAGGGAAGCCCATTTTTTATTATGTCCGTTAGTAAATTAATAAATGTAAATAAATATTTCTCTGAGTTCTGTGAGCTAAACTAGCAAATATAACTGAACACAAGGAGGGGGTCTTTGGAAACTTTGATCTATAGCTGGTTGGTCAGAAGCACCTGGGCTTGTGATTGGTGTCTGAAGTGGGTTGTAGTCTTGAGGAAATGAGTCTGTGGGGTCTGATGCTATCTTTGGGTAGGTAGTGTCACAGTTGACTTATGTTGTGGGACACCCAGCAATGTCATTGAGAATTGTTTGTTATAAGGAAAACTATCCACACATTTGGTGAAATGTCAGAAGTGAAGTATTCTGTGTAAGTGATAAAGGAGACACACAGGGAACAAACTCACAGTAGGGAAGAATTGGGTATTTCCCTAGGTGGGAAAGAAAAAACTGAGTTTTTCTTTTATACCTAGGCTCCAGGGAAACTATTTTCCCAGAGTGAGCCTAACTGACCAGAGTTTACCAGTTTAACTGACCTGGAGGAAGAGAAGTACCCCACTCCAGACCTCTAGATAATTTGTCTCACTGAAGGCTAGCAGGAGAAGGCTGAGAAACATTTGTGAAGGTCACAGCCCAGAGGCACAGGCTCATGAAAGACTGAAATCTAGTCACAAGATTATAGAACTTCCCCTGCCCCGTATCTCACCGCTACATCAACAGAATTCTGATACAATGACAGGAGATGACAATGGAAAGAATTGCAAGGCTCAGACTAAAAAAAAAAAAAAAGGAGTTTCCAAGTAAACTCAAAACATCTGGAGAGACAAGAACAAGAACTTTAAAGGAAATTGGGTCCTCTTACACCTACAACTACAATGAACAGTGAACACGATCTAACATCTAGCCGGACAAAAATAAAACCTCATGCTAAAGGCCTATTTACCTCAATTCTTTTTACCCAGTACATCATGCTGACTCTCAACAAACATTACAAGGGACATTAAGAGGCAAAAAAAAAAAAAAAAAAATTTGTAGAGACAGAGTCTA
>NW_011494635.1:14225593-14225895 GCF_000754665.1 Bison bison bison
AAACATCAGAATCAGACTCAGATATGGCAGAGGTTTTAGAATTATCAGGCCAAGAATTTAAAAATAACTATGATTAATAAGCTAACAAATCTAATGGAAAATGTGGACAGTATACAAAAACGTATGGGTAATGTAAGCCGAGAGATTCAAACTTTTGAAAAGAATCAAAAGGAAATGATCGGAACAAAAAACACCATAAGAGAGATGAAGGATATCTTTGATGGATTCAGTAGTAGACTGATCATAGTCAAGGAGAAAAAAATCAGTTGAGTGAAAGATACGTCAATAGAAACTTCCAAAAC
>NW_011494635.1:14225995-14239325 GCF_000754665.1 Bison bison bison
GATTCCAGCTTGTGTTTCTTCCAGTCCAGCGTTTCTCATGATGTACTCTGCATATAAGTTAAATAAACAGGGTGACAATATACAGCCTTGACGAAATCCTTTTCCTATTTGGAACCAGTCTGTTGTTCCATGTCCAGTTCTAACTGTTGCTTCCTGACCTGCATACAAATTTCTCAAGGGCAGATGAGGTGGTCTGGTATTCCCATCTCTTTCAGAATTTTCCACAGTTTATTGTGATCCACACAGTCAAAGGCTTTGGCGTAGTCAATAAAGCAGAAATAGATGCTTTTCTGGAACTCTCTTGCTTTCTCCATGATCCAGTGGATGTTGGCAATTTGATCTCTGGTTCCTCTGCCTTTTCTAAAACCAGCTTGAACATCAGGAAGTTCATATTGCTGAAACCTGGTTTGGAGAATTTTGAGCATTACTTTACTAGCGTGTGAGATGAGTGCAATTGTGTGGTAGTTTGAGCATTCTTTGGCATTGCCTTTCTTTGGGGTTGGAATGAAAACTGACCTTTTCCAGTCCTGTGGCCAATATGGTAAATGTTATCAATGGTCTAAATATAGCAATTAAAGATACAGATTGTCAGAGTGAATTAAAAAAGACAACTATGTGTTGTCTATAAGAAATCCACTTAATATAAAGACACATATAGACTAAAAGTAAAGGAATGGAGAAAAAATATCATGGTAACAGTAACCAAAAGAAAGCTAGAATAACTGTACTAGTTTCAGACAAAACAGATTTCAGAGCAGGGAAAGTTACTGGGGATAAAGTAGGGCATTAGGGGGATTTGGGGGAGAATGGATATATGTATATGTATGGCTGAGTCCCTTTGCTGTTCATCTGAATCTGTGACAACACTTTTGGTTAATTGACTATACCCCAATACAAAATAAAAAGTTTAAAAAACTAGTAAACAGGCTGGTTCTCCAAGATGACATAACAATCTCTCATATCTACACACCTAACAACAGAGCACCCAAATATGTGAGGCAAAATCTGATAAAACTGCAAGGAGAAATGGACAAATCCACTATTACAGCTGGAGACTTCAACACACATCTATCAGTAACTGAAAGATAGAACAGGCAGAAGATCAGTAAGGACATAATTGAACTGAATAGCACCACCAATCAAGTGAATCTAACTGACATTTATAAAACATTTCATCCAACAACAGCAGAACAGACACTCTTCTTGAAGAATTTACCAAGATAGACAACATTCTGGCCCATAAAACATAAGTTAACAAATTTAAAAGAATAGAAATTATTCAAAATATGCTATCAGATCACAATGGAATTAACTTAGAAATCCCTAAGAGAAAGATAACTTAAAAAATACCAAAATGATTGAAGATAGAACAATGCACTTTTAAATAACATATGGGATAAAGAAGCCTCAAGAGAAATTTTAAAATACTTTGAACTAAATTTAAATGAAAATAAAACTTATCAAAATTTGTAGGAGGGACTTTCCTGGTGGTCCAGTGGTTAAGAATCCACCTGCCAATGCAGGTGATATGAGTTTGATCCCTGGTCTGGGAAGATTCCACTTGCCACTGGGTAACGAAGCCTGTGCACCACTACTCAGCCTGCTCTCTAGAGCCTGTAAGCCACAACTACTGAAGCCTTGTAAGCCTTAGAGTTCAGGCACCACAACCAGAGAAAGTGCACACGCAGCACTGAAGATGCAGTGCAGTCATACATAAATACATGAGTAATAATAAAATAAAGGAGCTCATTTGATTGGTTCATAAGATATCAGTGTGTTTATATAAATTAAATATTCCAAAAAATCCTAGGAATTTAATAAGCATTTGGCAAATGAATTAATTTAATGCATGTGTGTGTGCGTGCTCAGCCACCGAGTTGTGTCCAACTTGTTGCAATTCCACGGACTGTGGCCCGCCAGATTCTTCTGTCCATAGATTTTTCCAGGCAAGATTACTGGAGTGGGTTGCCATTTCCTACTCCAGGGGAATTAGTTTAATACTTCTGGTTTAATAAGAACAAACATGTTTTTTGTTTGTTTGTTTTTATTTATTTTTTTACTTTACAATATTGTATTGGTTCTGCCACACATCAACATGACTCCACCACGGGTGTACGCGTGTTCCCCATCCTGAACCCCCCTCCCACCTCTCTCCCAGTACCATCCCTCTGGGTCATCCCAGTGCAACAGCCCCAATCATCCTGTATCTTCTTTGATTTTTCAGCATTAAATATAATGCAATATTGTAGTTTTATTCTACTTAGGTTCTTCCTAAACTTACATTGGTTCATTGATTAAACATACTAGCATTATTTCTGTTGTTGTTTAATCACTAAGTTGTGTCCAACTCTTTGTGACCCCACGGACTGCAGCATGCTAGGCTTCCCTGTCCGTCACTATCTCCTGGAGTTTGCCCAAGTTCATGCCCATGGAGTTGGTGATGCTATCCAACCATCTCATCCTCGCTGCCCTCTTCTCCTTTTGCCTTCAGTCTTTCCCAGAATCAGGTTCTTTTCCAGTGAGTCAGCTCTTCACATCAGGTGGCCGAAGTACTGGAGCTTCAGCTTCAGCATCAGTCCTTCCAATGAGTATTTGGGGTTGATGTCCTCTAAGACTGACTAGTTTGATCTTGATATCCACAGGACTCTAAAAAGTCTTCTCCAGCACCACAATTTGAAAGCATCAATTCTTTGGCACTCAGCCTTCTTTATGGTCCTACTCTCACTCCTACATGACTACTGGAAAAACGTAGCTTTGATTATATGGACCTTTGTTGGCAAAGTGCTATCTTTGCTTTTTAATACACTGTCCAGGTTTGTCATAGCTTTCCTTCTAAGAAGCAATCGTCTTTTAATTTCATAGCTGCAGTCACCATCTGCAGTGATTTTGGAGCCCAAGAATAGAAAATCTGTCACAGCTTCTACTTTTTTCCCTTCTATCTGCCATGAAGTCATAGGACTGGATGCCATGATCTTTGTTTTTTGAATGGTGAATTTCAAGCCAGCTTTTTCACTCTCCTCTTTCACCCTCATCAAGAGGCTCTTTAGTGCCTCTTCACTTTCTGCCATTAGAGTGGTATCATCTGCATATCTGAGGTTGTTCATATTTCTTCCAGCAGTCTTGATTCCAGCTTGTGATTCATCCAGCCCAGCATTTCACATGATATACTCATCATAGAAGTTAAACAGAGTGACAATATACAGACTTGTTGTACTCTTTTCCTGATTTTGAACCAGTCCATTCCATGTAAGTTTCTTACTGTTGCTTCTTGATCCTCATACAGGTTTCTCAGGAGATAGGTAAGATGGTCTGGTATTCCCATCTCTTTAAGAATTTTCCACAGTTTGTTGTGATCCACACAGTCATAGGTTTTAGTATAATCAATGAGACAGAAGTAGCTGTTTCTCTGGAATTCCCTTGCTTTCTCTATGATCCAACAAATCTTGGCAATTTGATCTCTTATTCCTCTGCCTTTTCTAAACTCAGCTTGTACATCTGGAAGTTCTTGATTCAAGTACTGCTAAAGCCTAGCTTGAAGGATTTTGAGCCTAACCTTACTAGCATGGGAAATGAGCAAAACTGTCTGGTAGTTAGAACATTCTTTAGCACTGCCCTTATTTGGGGTTGGGATGAAAACTAACTTTTTCCTGTTCAGTGGCCACTGCTGGGTTTTCTGAATTTGCTGACATATTGAGTGCAACACTTTAACAGCATCATCTTTTAGGATTTGAAATAGCTCAACTCGAATTCCATCACCTTCACTAGCTTTGTTCACAGCAATGCTTCCTAAGGCCCACTTGACTTCACACTCTAGGATGTCTGACTCTAGGTGAATAACCACACCATCATGGTTATTCAGGTCATTAAGACCTTTTTGTATAATTCTTCTGTGTATTCTTGCCATCTCTTCTCAACCTCTTCTGCCTCTCTTAGATCCTTACCGTTTCTGTCCTTTATTATGCCCATCCTTGCATGAAATGTTTGTTTGATATCTCCAGTTTTCTTGAAGAGATCTCTAGTCTTCTCTATCCTATTGTTTTCCTCTATTTCTTTGCATTGTTCATTGAAGAAGGCCTTCTTATCTAGTCTTGCTTTTATCTTAAACTCTGCATTCAGTTGGGTATATCCTTCCCTTTCTCCCTTGCTTTTCACTTCTCTTCTTTCCTTGGCTACTTGTAAAGCCTCCTCAGACCGCCACTTTGCCTTCTTGCATTTCTTTTTCTCTGTGATGGTTTTGGTCACTGCTTCCTGTACAACGTCACAAACCTCCATCCATAGTTCTTCAGGTACTCTGTCTATCAGATCTAATCCCTTGAATCTATCTGTCACCTTCACTGAATCATATGAGACTTGATTTGGGTCATATGTAAATGAGCTGGTGGTTTTCCCTACTTTCTTCAATTTAAGCCGGAATTTTGCTATATGGAGCTGATGATCTGAACCAGTCAGCTCTAAGTCTTGTTTTTGCTGATTATTTAGAACTTCTCCATCTTCAGCTGCAAAGAATATAATTAATCTGATTTTGGTATTGACCATCTGGTGATGTCCACATGTAGAGTCATCTCTTGTGTTGTTGGAAAAGAGTGTTTGCTATAACCAGTATGCTCTCTTGACAAAACTCTGTTAGCCTTTGTCCTGCTTCATTTTGTAATTCAAGGCCTAAGTTACCTGTTACTCTAGGTATCTCTTGACTTCCTACTTTCGCATTCCAATTTCCTATGATGAAAAGGACATCTTTTTTGGTGTTAGTTCTAGAAGGTCTTGATAGGTCTTCATAGAACCAGTCAGCTTCAGCTTCTTAGGTATTAGAGTTGTTGGAGCATAGACTTGGATTACCATGATGTTGAATGGTTTGCTTGGAAATGAACTGAGATCATTCTGTCATTGTTGAGATTGCACCCAAGTACTGTATTTTGGACTCTTTTGTTGACTATAAGGGTTACTTCACTTCCTCTATGGGATTCTTGCCCACAGTAGTGGACATAATGATCATCTAAATTAAATTTGTCCATTCCTGTCCATTTTAGTTCACTGATTTGCCCTCCACTCTTCCCCAGTAGCATATTGAACACCTTCCAACCTGGGAAGCTCATCTTTTGGTGTCATATCTTTTTGCCTTTTTATACTGTTCGTGGGGTTCTTGAGACAACCACTGGAGTGGTTTGTCATTCACTCCTCCAATGGACCTAGTTTTTTCAGCATTATTTCTGCATCATGTTTAAAATTATGAAGTACCTAAATTTGTGCTTAATTAAATTGATTCATTATAATGAACATTTGATTTCATTAGTATTTATATTTTATAGTATCCCAGCTGTAAGATTAATTTCCAAGATCTAGGACTTACCTGGTGGTATAGGGGTTGTGAATCTGTCTGCCAATGCAGGGACATGGGTTTGGCCCCTGGTCTGGAAAGATTCCCCATACTGCAGGGCAGCTAAGCCCATGATCCATAACTACCAAAGCCTGTGTGTTGTTCAGCCAGTGCTCCACAACAAGACGAAGCCACCACAATGAGAAGCCTGTGCACTGCAAGTAGAGAACAGCCCCAGCTCCCTGCAACTAGAGAGAGCCTGAAGGCAGCAACAAAGACCCAGCACCAAAAATAAAATAAATTAATTAATTAAAAAAATTCCAAGATCTTGAAACTTTGGACTAATATTAAAGGGAATTAATGAATATTCATTGGATGCTTATCTCATTCTAAATAAGATGGAATTCTAAAACACTGATTGTGCTACATGCTAAATTGTTTCAGTTGTGTTCAACTCTTTGTGATCGTATGGCCCATAGCCCACCAGGCTCTTCTGTCCATGATTGCTAAGCATTATTTTAAGTATGGGCTTCCTTTATAGCTCAGTCAGTAAAGAATCTGCCTGCAGTGCAGAGGACCCAGGTTCAGTCCCTGGGTCAGAAAGATCCCCTGGAGAAGGAAATGGCAATCCACTCCAGTATTCTTGCCTGGAGAATCCCATGGACAGAGGGGCCTGGCAGGCTACAGTCCATGGGGGTGCAAGAGTCGGACATGACTTAGTGACTAAACATTGCCATCATTTTAAGTATATATACTTCTGCTTCTTTTTAAAAAATATGCTACATAGAAGTAATAGCTTCGTGTCTATAAATGAACATGTACATTCCTTTTCCTTTGAAAAATTATGTGTGGGTTGAGTTTGTTTGTAGAAAGTTGTGTTAGTGTACTCATGAGTTCTGCTAGTCTAAAGTGCTGATGTGTGACACCTGACAAATCTCCATCTTCCCAGCTTGTTTTGTGAAACAAAAGCTTCTTCAGTTAAGGGTCATAACTCAGTGAGACTCTACTATGATTCGTTCTGACAGAAAGGTACAACTCTGTATGCAAAGTAAAGAAACGTGCTTTTGTTAAGGCAAAAGGAATAGGTTTGTCCTAAAATGATATAACAGGTTGTTGCAGAGCAAAAGGAGCATGGTGAAGGGCAAAACCTGAATGGATACAGAAAATAACAGAAGGGTCATGGAAAGTGAATTTTATTGGCCTTGGATTATAGATGAGTAAATAATGAGTCTGAGAAGCTATTAAGCGTGTTAAAATTCTAACAAAATCTGCTCAATTTTGATGGGCTTGTTTCTGTTTATTTTTATTGTTTACTGTTTGTTGCCTTCATCTACAATATAAAGGATCCTCCCATCACTTATCTGCCTATATAGCAAAGATTCTGAGTCTTTCCACAATAATTTTCTGTGTTTTGTCTTGATTTCATTATGGCTTTGGTTATTTAGGGGAAACAAAGCTTCGTCATTTTTGAAAGTGCTAAGGTTCTCGTAGGTGATCATGTTACCTTCTAAGTATATATATATATATTTTAAAGTCTTTTTGTCACTTTCAACTAAATAGCCAAATACTGTTTCCAAGGCAGCCATGATCCTATCTTGTGTTCAAATCCTATTTTTTTTTAATGTGGTTGCACCACGTGGCTTGCTGGATCTCAGTTCCCTGACCAAGGATTGAACCTGGGCCCACAGCAGTGAAAGTGCTGAGTTCTAACCACTGGATCACCAGGGAATTCCCATCAAATCTGAAAAATTTTGATTTCATTTTTCTTCCTAAGACTGATTTGGAAGTGTAAAATGAAGTATAATTACTTTCAGAATATCTTTTGTATCTAAAACTATCTTTGTGACTTCCCAGATGGCCCTGGGAAGTCACAAAGATTTGCTCTTCCATTTCCTAAAAAAGAGACGAGCCAGAAACTATTAGGGTTATTCAATATGTTACTGGAGTTACGCAGGCCTCCTTCCTCATGACCTTTGCCACGGGTGGAGCTCCTCACGCCGGCTCCTGGCAGAGTTATTTGGAGTTTCATGGGAAGAGGTGTCAATCAGAACAAATGCTGAGACTTTTCTAGGTTAAACTGGTAAAGGTCAAATGTTAATAAATATTTCAGCAATTGTATGCTCTATGGGCTGCTCCTAGAGATTTGTCAGTGACTTTTCTGCCATGATTTGTTCCTATTTATCAGAGTCCTGATGATGATTTTCTCCTGTTAGGCAGTACTATAATTATCAGTCACAATTCAGTTATCATTTAAGATGTTTATTTGATAACAATTTAAAATTTTGAATCTAACTTTTTAAGGTCAGTGCTTCATCTGATCTCCAGTGTTCAACTGGAGATGAACATCAGCCTTACCTATGGAGTTTTATTAAAATACAGATGCTTAGGACCTACTCCAAATTTACGAAATATCTTTACTTGATATAGTCTTGAAATATTTTTCTTATATGCTTAGTATGTCTTGGTATGTGTGTATATGTTTTAAATTGTGTATTATACTTCAAGATATTTTTATCTATAAAGACATATCTTTATCTGTTCAACCATCTATAAATCTGACATAATGTTCATTGTCTATAAAAACATACTTAATCATTATAGATATTTTGTTGAAAGATTGCCTTAACTGTGTTTGTTTTGAGTGCTATGGAAGCAACCAAACTCTTGTCAATTTCATTATTGCTATGAAATATTTCACTTTTGATGGTTAAAAGTTAACCTAGCTGTTTTATGTCTCTCTTACCTCAAGATACTATTTGTATCCCCACAGCTTTCTTGAAACCTCAGCTGTGGGCCAGAATTTCTATTTTCTACAAAGAAAACTTTGTAGAGGTTTCTACTTTCTCAGAACCCTGTCTGGAAGGACTCTGTCAGGTTCTGTTAACAACTAGCACAGTAATGAAATGCTTAAGCGGTTTGATTCTTAGACTCATGTCCTTCAACTAAAGAGACATAAACCATCCTCAAATTATTGGAAGACTGTCCTTACTGGTGACCTCAGACTGAGGGTTCTCAGGAACCATCCTGAAGCAGACAGCCTTTGGATGTAGACAGCTGTGCCCAAGATCCATGGCACAAGATCACAGATTGTTACTTTATAATCTGTACTCCTCAGCTTTCTGTTCTTTTACCTATATTCTATCCTCTTATTCACTTAAGTCTACATTTCACTGTGTTATTTATAATCCCTATTTCTAATATTGCTGTTTGCATCCTTATCCTTCCTTGGTATGACTCTCATGTTGTTGCTGTTGTTTAGTCGCTCGGTCGTGTCCAACTCTTTTGTGACCCCATGAACTGTATTCCTCCAGGGTCCTCTGTCCCCATGAGATTTCTCAGGCGAGAACACTGGAGTGGGTTGCTGTTTCCTCCTCCAGGGGATATTCCCGACCCAGAGATCAAACCTGCATCTCCTGTATTTTTCAGGTGGCTTCTTTACCACTGAGCTACCTGGGAAGCCCATGACTCTCATATCAGCTACAATTTACCCATGAACTGGTGAAAATGCCAGCTTCTCTTGGGAACCAACCAGCTTTGCTTGGTCCCAGTTCCTTGTAAAAAATCAGTTGGTTTCCTAGGTAGCTGGACTCACTTTTTAGTTGGCAAACTTCACAGCAGGCAAAGTGGCCAGAAATCCTGCCTCTACGGAAATAATACTTGGGGTCCTTTTGTGATAACTAGTCTTTGCAACTGAATTTTCACTGAAATAGAACTTGTAAGGGGATCAGGGAACAGGTAGTGGCAGGAGAGTATCTCACTTCACAGATGTTACAAGTTAAGATATATCATTTTTCTTTTGACAGCCCCCTTCCCGCCAATGATCTTTGATACTACAAAATTCACTGCCTGACACCAGACTATTCTTCATGAATCATGTCAAAATTTTACAGCATTATTTGATAATCCCTTAGGAGTATTTGGCCAAAACCAGATTACTGGGCGACTCCCAATGCCTGGTATTTAATCTGGCACAGAGGTCTATTAGCTGCTACCCACAAATTGGACAGGAACTTGTTACATTGGTACACTAATCCCTACTCTCAAGATCACCTCTGACATTACCCAAGGTCCATTTTGGCCCACTGGTTTGTCTGCTAGGAAAAAGAGATCAGTTGGTAGTTTCACTGAAAAAGGAGAAACGGTGGCCCTGATTCCAGAACTGAAACCCTAACCACTCTACAGGAATTCTGGATTCCTCTCTTTTCTCTTCAGAATTCATTTCATACTTTGCAAGAAGCCCAGATAGTATGAGGAACCTTACATGCTAACATAGAGAGGGAAAACTATAGGACTCAGGCAGTGCCACCAAGACTGGAACCTCCGGAGAGCTTCAGAATGAGAGGTTATGTGAAAGAATGTTGTACTTACATTCCTACAGACCACTCAGAGATCTTGAACATTACTGAAAAGATCCAGGAAGTAAATGAAGATATCATAAAGCTGGGTAACATGCCCAATGGCCCCATGCATAGTTCTGTGGACTCCTCCTCATTGTTGGGCATGAGATCTGTTCTCTTGTTCAGTCTGAGCACTTGGCTCCTGCATGACAAGTGAGCTATACACACTCTGGCCATAATCCTCTTACTCCAGGGCTTTGAAGCTGTTGCACAGCTGCTGTGTGTCAAATGATCCAGCAAAGGGTCCTCCATCAGAAGGAACTGGAGAACCTGACACACAGTTTGAAAGGACCATCAGCAGATACTTGACACATACTTATGACACCTTAAACAGCAGTGAAGATCTGGGTTGGTACTCTCAGCTATTAGTGGCTAGTCCTTCAGTTCAGGCTAAAGAATGAGAAACTGAGAACTGAAACCATTTCCCCATACACAGCCTGGACACAGAAATCAAACTATACCTAGTGTCTATATGAAGATGACGTGCTGTGCTTCTGTCTTCATTCAGGTCAGTTCAGTTCAGTCGCTCAGTCGTGTCCGACTCTTCGCGACCCCATGAATCGCAGCATGCCAGGCCTCCCTGTCCATCACCAACTCCCGGAGTTCACTCAGACTCACGTCCATCGAGTTGGTGATGCCATCCAGCCATCTCATCCTCTGTCGTCCCCTTCTCCTCCTGCCCCCAATCCTCCCAGCATCAGAGTATTTTCCAGTGAGTCAACTCTTCGCATGAGGTGGCCAAAGTACTGACTATTTTTCCAGGAATATCCTGCCTGGAAAATGGCTTGATTGCTCATTATAGAATTTTCTCAGAGACCCATCAGCTCTTCAGCAGAAATCATCACAGACGCTAACTTGCCCCCTAAGATCCTTCTGATGCTTTGATTCAAAATCCTGGCCTTGCTGCTTGTTGTGGACTGTTATATTGTGATTCTTACCCAATCTTAATTAAGCCCTCACTTTGAAAGTCCTATCCTAAACCAAACTTCTATTTCTTAATAAATTCTGACCTTATTTTCCTTCTGTGAGATATTGTCAAGACTTTGCTTGCTGTAAGCATTAAATCAGTTTTGTCTTATCAACAGACTGTGTTGGTGATATTTAGGGAGCCAGCTCTTGACAATAATTTAGGTAAACATCTTTTAAAAAGAAGGAATAAAAGATGAACTAAAGGAAAAAAGATCTTGGAAATATAGAGGAAGAGTGATGAATTATGGCTAGGATGGTTGAAAATGCTTCACAAAGAACTGATGTTTTCCCTGAATGTTGAAGAATGAACAAGGGTTTGTCAAGAAAAGAAAGGGCTGGAAATAGAGAGAGTTGGTGGTGAGATGAGCAGATTCCAGGCAGAGGAAATGGGGGTTTAAAGGGCCCCAGTGAAAATGCCAAGCAGTCTGGGGGTGTAGGTGACCAGGGCAGAGCTGAGTCTTGGGTATGACTGATGCTGCGGCAGAGAGCATGGGGAGAGGAGGTTGCCCAGAGAGCAATGCATACCTTTGGGGAGCAGGAGGAAATCTACAGGGAGAAAATATAATACTGGAGCATCTACCAGATGTGATCACATCAAAGGATCATGACAGCAGCACTAAAGAAGTTGTTGAGGGTGGAGACACCTGATGTAAACACACTGAAAAGTACTGAATGCTAGTTACAGACTCAGAGATAGACAATCACATGTGTGGCAGGAAGGTTTTCTTCACCCACTCCTGCCCTAACCTTCTTACCTCTTAGGGGAAGAGGGGTTTTGGTAAGACAATGTAACAACAAATTCTTTAGGTGTAATAATAACTCATCAAGTTAGGAAGATGGTTAGCATTGGCCAGTGAAAGATGGGTTTGTCCTACAGATGCTCTTTGCTGTGCTTGGAAAAGCTTTGGACAGAAACAAATCTACTCTTTCCAAAGATGTGGGAAGGAGTGTGAAAAAGTGTGTCACCACAGCTGTGATCTCAGGGAAGAGTTCTAGAACTGAGCTCTGCTCTCAGAGAGGGCAGAGGAACAGAGACAGGGGGCAAGGGATTAATGATTCATCTGACTGCTTCCAGTCTTGGTTGAAAAGACTGGATAAGAAAGTCAATATATGTTTGTGTTCTCTTCTGAACTGTGTATCCTCAATTAGCTAAGAAGTGGTTTTCTCTTTGGTAATGAACTGTGCCAGGCATTCTTCCAAGCACTGTAGACATTACTAGAGGGTTCATAAATTTTTTCCAAACTGTAATTCCTAATGTAATCTCATTTCCCAGCTGAATGAAATTCATGTGGAATGTGGAAAGCAAGCCAGAATTTGCCTTTCAATCTTCCCTAACCTTTTTTTCACAGAAAGCAAACTGCTTTAGTTTTTCTTTCATAGTTTTCAATAGACTTCACATAATGCATAATTTAGGAGCTGGGAGAGCAGCTGTCACATTAGGAAGAACTCCAAGCCCTGAACGCACTCACTTACACTTAACAGGCCTCCTCACGTGTATGCACCTGACTCAAGTGAAAAATTCAGAACGAAAAATAGGCTGAAAGGAAAAGAGAGAAGCTGGGAGACCAAGTGTGTCTGGCTCACACTCCAGTTCCTCACAGTTAAGTATGTTCACCAAATGATACAAGAGAAGGGAGAATTCTGACCCTCCTTTTTGATGGATGGAATAAAAAATTGTAATTATTTTGAGAAACACACTTTGTATTCTCAGACATATATTTTCCTTCTTGTAGAACAGAAGCTGAAGGAATAGGATTTGGGTCCCTCAGAGGTGACTCCAGAGGAGATTTAAAATGGAAATCTTTATGTAATTGGGTTTCAGTTCATTGAATGAATTCCCATTATTTAACTTCACTGCATCCCTTGACCACTGGGGTCCCTGAAGTGAAAATTTTCACTCAATTCCTTTTTCCTCTGCACAAGGGAAAATGGCAAGGCGGGGAGAGATGTGTATGCGGCATATTTCAGTAGAAAAAGGTTTGTGTTTTAGGCAAAATGACTTTGTATTTCAGGACCATTTGCCCACAGGTGGCCCCCACAAGGCCCACCTCTTCAGGGGGGCAGAGGGGGAGTTGGGATGGGAGGAGAATGGACAGAAATTGGAAGAGAGCAGGGAAATGGAATGTGGACCTGACCAGCATCAACACAGTGTTACCCAGGGCTTGGACCCTCCATGAGGACAGGGCCTCATCCAGGCCCACTGGGATACTGTGCTCTTTCTCACAGTCACTCCTGACACTCTGGAGGGACGGGAAGATTAGACAGGGAGGAGGGGGGGTGGGGAGAAGGGACAGTGGCCATGTGGCAGCTCCGGGGGCAGGAAGGAGTGTTGAGATGCTAGTGGTGCCTCCATAGCCTCTCTCTCTGCCCAGAGTCATAGCTCTGCTACACACCTTGCTCTTGGGTGTCCCCCCAACCCCATTATGGACTGCCTCACCAAGGGCTCAGGCCCCAAGTAGTGGGTGAGTAGTAGGTGCAAGAGGGAAGGGGTTGGCAGATGCAATGGGGTAGATCCTGGGGCCAGATCCCCTATGCTCCATGTGTCAGCATGGGGTCAGGACAAGTCCTTCTCCTGGGAATGAGGAGGGGGATCTCTCCCAACACCCTCCCCCAAGAAGTCCATTGCCTCCTGAGTCTCTGCTTCCTCACC
>NW_011494635.1:14239425-14261032 GCF_000754665.1 Bison bison bison
AAGCAGGGCCCTGCCTGGGACGCAAGGAGGAGAAAACGTACCATAACCACATGTCTCCTGACCTGAAGTGCAGGGTGCCTGACCCCTGGGTGTGGCTCAAGCTCCCCTGATGGCACTGGAGGGTTTTCCACCTGTGACTTCAGCTCTTCCTGGAGCAGGTTGTCCCCTCTGTGCAAAACCCTCACTGGCCCACGGAGGAGCTGTGTCCACATTTCAGATGGGAAGGTGACCCACTGCTGCTGGCACTTTGTGAGGGTAAGAGCTTGTCCTCTGGAGTCAGGTTGCCTGGGTGTGAGCTCTGGCTTCACTCCCTACTGGCTGCCTGGAATGGCATCCCGACCCCACAAGCTGGTGAATGTTCACTGATCTTTGAGGCTCAACTCAGTGTCACTCACTCTCAGAGCTGAGGGCAGGCCCTCTCTAGCAGCCCTTGCCCTCCTCCCCAATTGAACTATTATACCTGCCTTGGGAGAGCTCCTTACAGTGAGTCGGGGGGAAGGCAGGAAGCAGGAGGATGGAAGAGAAGGTTGAGTGGATGGCTGGACTTTCAGCTCCCCAGGATACCTCACCCCTTCTCACCTGTGCCCAGAGAGCCGCTCCTTGCCCGCCCCCTCGTGCCACCTCCTCCTGTAAGAGATGGAACAGGTGTGAATGGCTGACCTCTGGAGAGCGCCCTTCCCCACTCTGCCCATCTCTCCATGGGGACCCTTAGCAGGTTGATAGGGTCTCAGAGGGAACTGGGCTCCAACTGTTTAGCTCCATAAGCTCTAGGGCCCATCGTTCTGACATTTCTCTGGCACCCTGGAAACTTCTGAGGTCAGAACATCTCCACAACCACAGAGAGAAAGAGAAATCTGTGGAGAGGATTGCTAAGGAAAGGTGACTGTTACGAAGGCAGGGGAGGCTGAATGAGCCCGGCGGGCACCGATGGCCTCTGTCACTCAACCTTAACGCAGGCACAGGCTGTTTTTAATCCCTCCAACAGCCCTTCAAGGAGGCTATGGCTGCCTTTGCTCATGGATGAGGCAGGGAGAGTTTGGATAACCAGACTGAGGGTGCTCAGCAAGCAAGTGGCAGGCCCTGCAACTCAAACCTGGGTCCCGCAAAACATCCCATCTGCTTCCCTGTCCCCTGCTGCCCAGGAAACCTGGGAGGGGGCTCTGCAGAGATGAGGATAAACTCACCTTCCTCCCCTTGGCCCTTTAGCTGATGGCTCATGGTCCGCAGGGCTCTGTCGGCCCCCAGGCCAGCTCACAAGTCTCGCTTGTCCACGGACAGCTTCGGCCTGGGATGTTTTGGGGCTCTCATGGTGGTTGGCTTCCTTTCCTGGTAGCCAAAGCTCCTTGGCTTGTTTGAGATTGAACGTGGAGGTGGGTGAAGTTTGGGAGACAGGTGGGGCAGGAGGCGGTGAGTTCCCAGCCCTTCAATCCGGCTGCACAGTCCTCTGCTCAGGTTTCTCTG
Organism: Bison bison bison; assembly: GCF_000754665.1. Taxonomy (NCBI): domain Eukaryota; kingdom Metazoa; phylum Chordata; class Mammalia; order Artiodactyla; family Bovidae; genus Bison; species Bison bison. The sequence goes on from NW_011494635.1 coordinate 14,240,887, forward strand.
CAGAGGCGCTGCGGTCTCGGGTTACAGGCATCACTTACACACGAAGGGGCCCTGAAGGGGCCAGAAGCTGCTGGCTCATTTCCCGACAGTGATGCCACTTTTACTCCAGCCAGGGGAGGTGCGAGGAGCTTCCCAGGGCTCTTTCCCTCCATCTTGGGTCCCTGGTTGGGGCAGGCACTGGGGAAATGACAGGATATTTGTGAAAGTTATCACCAGGACTTTTACTTAAAACACAAACTCCCAGGGTACCAATGGACATTCAGATTAGTCTGCATCTGAATCCTGATAAGGAAGCCCTGAGCCCACTCTGAGGAACTGTTTCTGTTTGCACCATCTGCTCACTTGCTCGCCAGCTCTTCCCCCTGCTGCCTGGCTTCAAAAAGGGCAGATTTGGCTGGGTTGGAAACCACCTTTCAGGGTGCCTCTGAAAGGTGATCACAGTCCTCAGCATTCTCTGTTCTTAACCTGGGGTCCCTGGCACTCCAAGAGTCATGAATGGAATTTTGTGGGTCTGAGAACAGGAATGGGGGAAAACATTGTATCTTCATTTTTCCTTGCCTTAAACCAAAATTTAGCATTTCCCCCCCAAAAAGTGTGATTTTGTCCCCAATAGGAGTCACAAATATTTTCTTTTCTTTTTAAATTGAAGTATAGTTGATATACACTATTATATGAATCATAGGTGTGCAGTACAGTGATCCACAATTTTAAAGGTTATGCTCCACTTATGGTTATTATAAAATATTGGCTATATTTCCTATATTGTAGAATATATCCTTGTAGCTCATTTCATGGAGAAGGCAATGGCACCCCACTCCAGTACTCTTGCCTGGAAAATCCCATGGATGGAGGAGCCTGGTGGGCTGCAGTCCATGGGGTCGCTAAGAGTCGAACACGACTGAGCGACTTCCCTTTCACTTTTCACTTTCATGCATTGGAGAAGGAAATGGCAACCCACTCCACTGTTCTTGCCTGGAGAATCCCAGGGACGGCGGAGCCTGGTGGCTGCCATCTGTGGGATCACACAGAGTCGGACACAACTGAAGTGACTTAACAGCAGCTTATTTCATACATAAGAGTTTGTACAGCTTAATCCTCTTCCCCTATGTCGTCCCTCCCCCGATTCATCTCTTCACAGGTAACCACTAATTTGATCTCTACATCTGTGAGTCTGTTTCTTTTGTTATATTCACATTTGTTGTGTTTTGCAGATTCCACATATAAGTGATATCATATATCTGACTTATATATGATATCTCTATTTGTCTTAATTCACTTAGCATGAAAGAAAGGTGAAGGTTGTGTCTGACTCTTTGTGATCCCACGGAGTGTAGTCCATCAGTCACCTCTGTCTATGGAATTCTCCGGTCAAGAATACTGGAATAGGTAGCCATTCCCTTTTCCAGGGGATCTTTCTGACCCAAGGATCAAACCCAGTTCTTCCACATTGCAGGCAGATTCTTCACTGTCTGAGCTACCAGGGATGCCCTCCACTTAGCATAATACCCTCCAAGTCCATCTATGTTGCTACAAATGGCAAGATTTTATTCTTTTTTATGATTGAGAAGGATTCCGTTGTGTATATAGACCACATCCTCTTTATCCATTCATCTGTTGATGGACACTTAGGTTGCTTCTACATCTTGGAAACTGTAAATAATGCTGTGATGGACATTGGGGTGCATGTATCTTTTTGAATTAGTGTTTTTGGTTTTTTAAAGATAAAACCCAGGAATAGAATTTCTGGGTTATATGGTAGTTTTTTTAAAAAACCTCCATACTGTTTTCCACAAAGGCTGCACAAATTCACATTCTTACTACAGTGTATGAAGGTTCCCTTTCCTCCACATCCTTGCCAACATTTGTGTTCTTTTTGATGATACCCATTCTGACAGGTGTGGCGATATTTCCTGATTGTTTTGATTTTGCATTTCCCTGAGGATGAGCATCTTTTCCTGTGCCTGTTAACCATCTCCATGTCCTCTTTGGAAAAATGTCTATTCAAGTCTTCTGCCCATTTTTTAATTGAGTTATTTGTCTTTTTATTGTTGTTGAGCTGTATGAGCTATTCATATATTTTAGATATTAACCTCTTGTCAGTCATATCGTTTGGAAATACCTTTTCCATTTCTGTAGATTGTCTTTTCATTTGTTGACGATTTCCATCATTGTGCAAAAGTTTTAAGTTTAATTAGGTCCCATTTGTTTAGTTTTTCTTTTATTTCCTCTACTTTAAGAGATAGATCTAAAAAAATATTGCAATGATTTATGTCAAAGTGTTCTGCCTATGTTTTCCACTAGGAGTTTTATGGTTTCTGATCTTATATTTAGATCTTTAATCCATTTTGAGTTTATTTTTGTGTGTGGTGTGAGAGTATATTCTAATTGCATTCTTTTACATGTAGCTGTTCAGTTTTCCCAGCACCACTTTGAGAAATAAAATGTTTCCTGTCATGTCAATAAACAAACAATGTCACAGTCAGAAGTGACTGCAGCCCTCCAACGTGAGCCATTGAGTACTGTGGGAACTCAGGAAAGAAAGAATTCCTGCCATCTAGCTGCCGTCAGACTGCAGCCATTCCCAATGGTGAGCCCTGGGGAAACTCAAAATAAGAAAACACAGGATACTGGCCCCAGATAGCTTAGGTGCATAGCAAAGGAATGATTTCCTGAGCCCAGACTCTTGTATCTTCTCATATACAGAAAAGCACTAAATTCCTTAACTTGAGATATCTGGTTTTCTTTAATTAATGATAATAATTTGATGTTCAGACTACCTGCCCTTGGTTGCAAAACTTCTATATATTTTGGGTCCCCTCCTTTGCTCCTTGGAGCAGTTCTCTCAGGGTTACTTGAAATGCTGCTCCTGGGATTGAACATCTCAGTATGTCTGCTGAATAAAACAGAACTCTCAACTTTTAGGTCATGCATATTTTTTTAGTCAACAACTTATTGATGAGACTGTCTTTTCTTTATTGTACATTCTTGCCTCCTTTGTTGTATATTTTTCCTCCTTTGTTGACCATGAGTGTGTGGATTTATTTCTGGATGGAGTCACAGATATTTTCACATCATACCTTCCAGGGCCCAAGAGTAGGCTTTTGTCTAACACTCAGAAATGAATTGTCTGAGGAGACACATGTGCTGACAAAACAAGACAGATGAGGCGTCCCTTATTGGGAAGGGGTGCCTTGGCAGACAGCAGGGGTGTTAGGGAACCCAAGAAGTCTGCTCTGCCATGGGGCTCACAGTCTCAGTTTTTATGGTGACAGGATTAGTTTCCGGCTTGTCTTCGGCCAGTCATTCTGACTTAGGGTCCTTCCTGGTGGTACATGCATTTCAGCGAGGATGCTTCTGGGAGGTGGTAGGACACATGGCGTCTCCTTTTGACCTTTCTTGAATTCTTCCAGTTGGTGGTGGCTTATTAGTTCTGTGTTCCTTACCAGGCTTCCTGTTATAAAATAACTCAGACAGATGGTTACTATGGTGCCCAGCCAAAGTGGACAGTTTCAGTCACTGTTTCTTCTAACAACTCTAAAGCTGTTGGAGATCTCTCAAAATATCATTTATGTTTATCACCACTTTGAAATTATGATAGTTTTATATTTGCCACTAGATCTTGCTGCTTAATTTTGAGGAAACACATATGTCACTGTTGACAGATTTTTAAAATTATTTCAACGCCAATTTCAGGATCATTAGTCTCCTTTGTAATCCTAGTACTTTATCACATGGAATTAAAATCAATGTTCTGAGAAGGGTAGTCTATATATCTCACCAGGATTCTCACAATAGGATTATGAACTTACTCCAGGGCAAGTCTTACAGGGGTGTTAGAACAGACCCAATCTGGGACTTTTACCCCCCTAACAGGGTCAGGAGTAGGACTGTCTGCCACATGGGGACCTTGGCAAATGGCAAGGGCAAAAGAACCACCAAGTGTGGTAAAACATCTGAAATGCACACAAAAGTTCAACTCAAGCTTTAAACTTTTTCTCTTTGTCACTGACGCTCTTCTCAGATCATGTTGCTGGTTTCTGCAGCATGTCCTTGCCCCACACTGGGGTTCAGGGGAAGTGAGGGGACTCTCAGTTGCATTCTCTGGCCTCTGCTGCCTCTCCCCATCTCCTGATGAGGAAGACCCTCCCAGCAGACCTACCCTGCCCTTCCCTATTCTCTGCCATTGGAGGAGGGATGCTTTCTGCCTCACCTTCCTCTCTGGAGGGGAAATCCCTTGTGTCTCAGCACTTGCCCTGTTTACACCATGGAATGCTCCCCTTCTCTGCTTCCCTCAGAAAATTTCAAGCACTCACTAGGGCCAGACCCAATTCTAGGCATTTGGGGATTCATCAGTGAATAAGACAGAGAACTTTGGCCTTGGGAACTGATGTGTTTATGATGGGTTAAGGTGATTAGTTTTAGCCTGTGGTGTCTCAACATGTGATCTGAGATTTAGAGATGTCTTCCCTCTCACAATAGTGCCTATTTTCCACAATTATTTCTATGGAATTCCAAAGTCAAGTTTGGGAGTCAAATAAATAATATGAGTATTTTGCTTAATTTGTTGCATGGCACTTACACCAATTTCAATATTTCTAGAGGGAAACACATCCAGGGGAGAATGAGAAGGTTCCTGAGGAAGGGAGGAAGGCTGTGCCATCTTTGTCTCCATGGGGCCCACCCACAGGGTTCCTAGGCTGCAACAGGGATGCAGAAGGCTGATGACATCTTGTGAGGCAAAGGGACCCAGGTTAGAGCCACTTGCTCAAGGAGTGAGAAGAAGAGAACAACGTATGTGCTTTAAAACTCTTACCCAGGTAGCATGCGTGCTGTATGCTGCTCTTTGCTGGGTCCTGCCCAGGAACCCTCTGCAAGACTCCCATGTTCTTTCTGCCAGGCTGTTGGCAAGGCCTTATAAGGATTTGTTTAGAGCAGAAGCAAGAAGAACTACAACTGCAGCCTCCAGAACAAAAACCACAATCACAGGAAGTTAAAATGAAAAGGCAGAGGATTATGTCATAGATGAAGGAACAAGATAAAACCCCAGAGAAACAACCAAATGAAGAAGAAATAGGCAACCTTCCAGAAAAAGAATTCAAAGTAATTATAGTGAAGATGATCCAGGATCTTGGAAAAAGAATGGAGGCAAAGACTGAGAAGATACACGATATGTTTAACAAAGACCTAGAAGAATTAAAATACAAACAGAGAAGAATACAATAATTGAAAAATATACTAGAAGAATCAATAGCAGAATAATTGAGGCAGAAGAATGAATAAGTGACCTGAAAGACAGAATGGTGATAATCACTGCTGCAGAACAGAATAAAGAAAAAAGAATGAAAAGGAATGAAGACAGTCTAAGGGACCTGTTGGACAACATTAAATGCACCAACATTCACATTATAGGGGTCTCAGAAGGAGAAGAGAGAGAGAAAGGATATGAGAAAATAAGTGAAGAGATAACAACTGAAAACTTTCCTAACATGGGAAAGGAAACAGTCAACTAAGTCCAGGAAGTGCGGAGAGTCCCAGGCAGGATAAACCCAAGGAGGTGCATGCCAAGACACATTGTAATTAAGCTGACAAAAATTAAAGACAAAGATAAAATATTAAAGGCAATGAGGGGAAAAAATGACAAATAACATACAAGGGAATGCCCATAAGGTTATCAGCTGATTTCTCAGCAGAAACTCTGCAAGCCAGAAGGGAGCGGCATGCTATATTTAAAATGATGAAAGGGAAGACTCTACAAGAAAGAATACTCTACCTGGTGAGGCTCCAGTTCAGATTTGACAGAGAAATCAAAAGTTTTAGATAAGCAAAAGCTAAGAGAATTCTATACTACCAGACTAGTTTTGCAACAAATGCTAAAGGAACTCCTCTAGGTGGGAAAGAGACTAGCAACTTAAAAACCAAAAAACAAACAAAAAAATCTTGTACATATATGTACCGTTATATCAAAACCTCACGAGAGCAGCAAACCCCAAAACAACAATAGACAGACACACAAAAGGAAAAGCAACCCAAACCCAACACTATAGATGGTAATCAGACCACAACAGAAGGGAACAAAAGAGGAGGGGGAGAAAAAGACAAACCCAAAACAATTAAGAAAATGGCAATAGAAATACACATATCGGTAATTACCTTAAAAGTAAATGGATTAAATGAGCCAACCAAAAGACGTAGACTGGCTGGGGGGATTTGAAGACAAGACCTGTATATATGCTGTTTACAAGAGACCCACCTCAGACCCAGGGAAACATACAGACTGAAAGTATAAATGGAAATCAAAAGAAAACTGGAGTAGCAACTCATATCAGACAAAATAGACTTTAAAACAAAGACTGTTAAAAGAGACAAAGAAAGACACTACATAATGATCAAGGGGTCAATCCAAGAAGAAGATATAACAATTATTAATATATACACCCAACATTTGTTGTTGTTCAGTCGGTAGGTTATGTCCAACTCTTTGTGACCCCAAGGACTGTAGCATGCCAGGCACCCAACATAGGAGCACCTCAATACATAAGGCAAATACTAACAGATGGAAATGGAGAAGTCAACAGCAACACAATAATAGCGAGGGAATTTAACACCCCACTGTCAATGGACAGATCCTCTAGACAGAAAATTAATAAGGAAACACAGGCCTTGAATGACACATTAGACTGGATGGACTTGATATTTGTAGAGCATTCCATCCAAAAGCAGCAGAATACACGTTCTTCTCAAGTGCACATGGAACATTCTCCAGGATTGACCACATCCTGGGCCACAGGGTGAGCCTTGGTAAATTTCAGAGAACTGAAATCTTATCAAGCAGCTCTTCTGATCACAAAGCTATGACATTAGAAGTAAACTACAAGAAAAAACTATAAAAAACACAAACATGAGGAGGCTAAACAATCTACTACTAAACAACCAATGAATCACTGAAGAAATCAAAGAGGAAATTAAGAAAAACTACCTAGAGACAAACGAAAATAAAAGCACAATGATCCAAAACCTGTGAGACGCAACAAAAGCAGTTCTAAGAGGGAAGTTTATAGGAATACAATCTCAAGGACTTGTGACCCCATGGACTGTAGCCTACCAGGCTCTTCTGTCCACAGGATTTTCCAGGCAAGAGTACTGGAGTGGGTTGCCATTTCCTTCTCCAGGAGATCTTCCCGACCCAGGGATTGAATCTGGGTCTCCCGCATTGTAGGCAGATGCTTTACCATCTGAGCCACCAGGGAAGTCTCTATTCAATTACTACAACAACCATTTGAGGTGGGCAGTCTCATTATCTTTTTTTTTTTTTTTGTAAACAGATAGGAAATTGAGGCTGAGATAGTAAGTGTCCTTTAGTCCCTGGAGGCTGCTCTTACTCCAGGACACAAGCTTTTATTCCCTACGCTCTCTGACCTCTCAGGAAAAATCTGGGTCACACCACATCCTTCCTTTCCAAGGACCCTGCATTTGCCTCCCACTTGGGAGGCCTCTAGAGCAGAAATCTGACTGCATCTCTCCTCTGCTTAAAGCTCTGCCCTAAAACCTTATGGTCTGGGATGAAACTCAGACTCCTTACTGTGCAAAGCAAGGCCCCTGAGAGCTCCGGGTATCTCCAGCCTCCTCTGCCTCTCCATTTCAGGCCAGCTTTCCACCTTAAAACTGAAATTGGGTCTTTACTCCCAGTGCTATCATCTTCCTTTGCTTTGCTTCCTCTCAGCTGAGGATACAACTCTGAAGGATGCTGCCATCAGGACTCGTGGCAGAGCCCTGGGCACACCAGCCATTCAACATTTAAAAGTAAGTCTTCGAATGATGTTTCCTCACAGAGTTTTTGAGTGCTGAACAAGGGCAGCATATAAAGGTGATTTAGAGCACAAGCTGGGGTATCAGGCAGAGTTCAGTCCTGTATGACCTTATGCATGTTATTTATCCTTCCTGAGCCTCTGTTTCTTTATCTCAAAAATGGGGTTAAGAGGGCTCCTTCTGGGACTTGTGAGGGACAGATGGACGAAGGTAGGTAAAGGAACCTGCACAAGTTCCAGTAAATACAGAGCACGCCCCACTATCCACTTATGGGAGGTGCTTGCTTCATGCTCTGAGTCCTGTGGGGCCTGATTTATCTCCCCTCACTCCATGTTCTCTATTCATGCCCCTCTGTGCCCTTGGCAGCAGGGCAAAGAGGGCTGTCTCTTACTTGTCACAGGAAGATCCCAAGGCTGGTCCTGGATCAGCCAAGAAACTGCTTGCCGTCAATAGGGAAGCACCTGAATTCAACCCGAGCCAGAGTCCAAGAACAGCTCCTCCTAAAAGCTGTAGCCAAGCCCAGCTAGAGTGGATTCTCCACTTTGAAGTGATGTTTCTTAGACTTTGAGTAACATTCTTTCCAACCAGAGAAGAACCTTGTTAGAACAGGAGAAGCCACATCAGGGAGTCTCAGGATCACCTGCAGTCTTTCTCTTGCTGTTCCTGCTGGAAGGGGTTCACGTCCTTCCTTATTGGTTTCTACTTGTCTTCCTCCTGCTGGAGGACAGTGGGGTTCTTGTGGGCAGGAGTCCAATACCTCAGGATGAGGAGCTTACTCCCTCTTTAAGCTACTCTTTTCACCAACACCCATACTGGTTTGGGGAAGAATTCATTCTGGGGCCTATTTATGAAAGCTTCACAAACACAGAGGGCTAACCATCAGAAGCACCCAGCGTACTCCTTTCCAAGGGATCAGCCACACACACGTTTTGGTCGCTTGCATCCATAATGCCTAAGCCAGCCCCTAACCCACTTCCCACAACTCTTTGATCGCACTGACCACATTTGACAACTTGAGTCTTCCTCTCCTGTGTTCCCTCAAGTGTGAGGCAGTTCTTGACCCTCCACAATGCTGGGGAAAGGAGGCAGCTTGTCTTGTTTGTGGGGAGGGATCGGGGACCCCCAGGAAGCAGTGTGCTGAGTTGAGTTTTAATGTGAGGCAAAGGGAGAGTATCTTGGGCAGAGGTAATGGGTAGGGCAGGGCAAGAAGTCCAGTGTGTGTCTTTTGGTGGTCCTGCTGGGTCAATGGAAGGTGAGGCCAGGAGGAGGGTGAGGCTGTCAGGCAGACTGGGCAGATGGTGAAGGAGACCTATAATCATCTTTCAAGGATACAGAACACTGAAGGGTTTTGATCAAGGGCACAAGAATCTCGAACAAACAGAATGGTTAGAAGCAGGTGAGTTATAACGTCTGTGATACTGACTCATTGAGTTCCAAAGGCTTTGCTGTTCTTGAGGCAATCCAACCACTGGATATGGAATATCAGAAAACAATATCCAACCCCAGCTACCAGCGGGAGAGAACAGGCATCCTGCTTGGTGGTCGCAGGGCAGGTGGGGCAGCCAGGGCTTTGGAAGAGCTCTCTGGGTGGCAGCGTGGGTATTATAGTTACACTGTGTCCACATTCTTTATATTTCTTTCCTGTGGAGCTTCCAAGTATACTTGGGATGGTCAGCACTTAGGCAAACGTCTGATTCTGACTTATATCCTTCTTGTATCATTGCCACTGTTCCAGGCTGGTGGGTACATGAGGACTCAGACACACAGCTCTGCTGGGATAGGTGGCAGGTTTCTTTCAGTGGATGAGGTGGTGTACCTGATACCATCTTGAGAAGTTCTGTAAGAACTTCTGCTCTTTACTTGGGGAGATGCTGCAAGGCAGAAGTCAACACTCCATCCATGGGAAGGAACTGCATCCTGACTCGTCACATGGTGGCTGGTGTCTGAGATCCTTTGAGCCTCTGGGAAGATTTCTTCTCCCCTTTGCCCTTGAGTTTTGTCTCGATATTTGCCTTTTCTTTGTGGTGATTTCACCATAACTATAAGGTGAAATCTCTTGATTTCACATATTTGCAAGTTTTCAGCAAAACAATCTACTTTGTAGGCAGTAAGACCAAAACAGGTGGTGCAAAAACATATCTTTCAACTTTTCATAAATATTCTTCTTATTTTTCATTCTGCTCAACACCGGCTTTAGCTAATTAATACTTGAGTTGCATTTATTGGACATTCAACTCAACATAAATAAACATTGCTCTGAAGAGTAATAATGTTGTGAAACTGCTAGATGGTATTTTGGGGGCAGTTCCAAGGAGCTCCAGTTCTTCATGTCTCAGCACAGAAAGAATTCAGTGGGAGGCAAAGTGATAGATAAGAAGTGATTTAATAGGAATAGGATGCTTGTGAAGCTTACCAGTGGGTGGGCAGGAGGGTGCCTCAAGCAAGAACTTATTGGTTACAGTGTTATAATCAAAGGAAAAGAGGGGAGAGGGAAAACACCATCTCCTTCTTCATTCCTGAATAGATGTCACACTTCAACCTTCTGTTCCACCTCCATGTCGGGTGGGGAAGTTTTCTTGTCCCTCTGTGGTCAAGTTAGGACTGTCATGGTACTATGGAAAAATAATTTCAAGTCTCAGTACAATGAGGGTCTTTCACTTTGAAATTTTTTACCTTCCCATAAACTATTGTTTTTCATGTATGCAGAGAGCATGTTCTAGGGATCATTAACTTACTTAGCTCACTGGGCAGCAGGTGGGTCTCATGCCCATATTGTCTTGGGGCCTCTCTTGCGTGGTTTTGTTGCTAAATAAGCCTGTTCGATTTTGTGGTTAAGCAAACCTGGTTTCTAGAGTGATCATTAACTTACAGAATCTCCTATACTTTTTTCTTTTCCTGTAATCTCCTAGAGGAATTAACTATTTAATAACCTACTTTGTCCTTTTACTCTGTCCTTATCAATAGGATTAGTATTTTACCATGATGGTGAATATTTCTATTGCTAAGGTTACAGGTGGTAAGCTCTATAGTAATCCTCTTTCATGAGTGTGGCTTGATCTGAGAAAACCCTAAAACCCAACATAACAACAACAAAATGACATGTGCAATTTCAACCAGAAGTCCCTGGGCATCCAAATCTGGTGGTGATTTTGTCTCAAAACCCCTCATTAATTGGGAACTTCTTGGATCACCTTGTTAATTTAACTCCCCAATTAAAAAAACATCTCTCTCTCTATAATTAGCTATGGGTATCTTCTTACAAACATCCAGTATCGCTCACAGAATGTTGTAAACCAGCACAATAGAGAAGCTCCAGTGACAGGAGGGAATGCCTTCTCTGGATAAGGTGAGCTGGTGTGATGGCCGGGCTCTTACCCTCCACCTACAGGCTGCACCAAAGAGCTTCCTACAGGGAAGTTTGCGGGGGCAGGGCAGCCACGGGGCCATGGAGATCTGGATGGCAGCCACGTGTCCTTGCAAATTTTGCGGTCTGTATTATGAGCGGCTGATTCTGAGGTTCCTTTGTACAGGCTCTTAGTTGGTCGACTTTCCTGGATCAGTAGGAAAAGGGTGGGGCAGAGCACTGAAGGTATTTACAAGGATACCCCTGCCATCCCAGGGACGGGGGAGCCTGGTGGGCTGCCGTCTATGGGGTCGCACAGAGTCGGACACGACTGAAGTGACTTAGCAGCAGCAGCAGCCTGCCATTCTGGCCTCTTTATTAGGAAGGGAGAGCCACATCTGGTATTTGGAACCTGAGGGTGCACTACCCCCAGGGAGGGGATGATTCTGGCCAGATATTAGCTGGGCAGATGAAGAGATCTGGCTGGGCATGGCTCACGATCCATGAAGAAAACTGCAGCCAGGTGGTATCCGGGGCCATGGGTTTTATGCACCTGCTTCTTTCCCCTCCTCTTCAGGAGGCAGAGTCAGGCAAAGAGAGCTGGGAACCAGGATTCCGAGGCCTTGTTACTTCTGCCCATAGGGGAGAAGGACAATTAATAACTGGAATGTTCCCCACCAGCTAGCTGATAACAGATGTCACCTGGATCAAACAGGTGACAAATCCCTCTTCAGCTCCCATTATATACAGGACATAAGCAAGATACTTGATTTCTTCATCTGTTTGGTGGAGGTAATTTTGCTACGAGTCCTACAAGGATGCTTTGGGGGTAGCGGGTGTAATGTGGCTATTAACAGGAACACCCTAAAACCCTGAGGCGTTCAGAGGGGTTCTCTTGCTTATAGCCCCACTTTTAGGAGAGCACGGACCAGGCCATTTCCTCTGTTCCTCCATGCACCTGTCTTGATGCTCTTCACCAAGGCAGAGAGGGGTTAACTTCACCCTGCTGCTGCTCACCTCTGGCCTCTGCTGTGCTTGCTTGTGCCCATGTGGCTCTGGCGGGGGCAGGGGTGGGGGGGTGAGCAGCTTCTCCTCCAACCCACGGAGCAGCACTAAGCCCCGGATGTACTGCCTGTCATCAGCAGCTTGCAGATAACCAGGTGTGGCTGTAGCAGAGCCCAGGGCAGGAAGTCTCAAACAGGGACAACTCAACAGCTCGAATTTTCTTGGCTGCTTGTGCCCTCCCCGCTCCCCAAGTGTTTCAATGCTACCTGCCACTTGGTTTCCAGAGCTCAATCTTCCTAGCAAGATGCCTCTCATCTGATAAACTTGATCATGCACAAGTTGATCATGCACAGACTGGGAGTTTACTGAGCTGTAGACTCCCCATGGTTTAAGATTCCTGGGAAACTACAAGTCGTGTGGTTGGAATGCTGCTTGCTTGCTTGGTGAGCAGGGACCATGGAAAGGAACTGGGAAAGGTACAAGGGGACTTCACTTGTTGGGATGCAGGTGTCTGCCTAACGATAATTGAGTGAGGACTTATGGGTAAACTCATGGGTAAGGTCTCATGAGTTCTCACTCTTTTGATGTTTGTTTTTATCATCTAGAGGTTCTTGGCTATCTATTTAACCTTGGGGTACTGAAAAGCCTGGGGAAGCTTTCTGCCCATGGGTGGGCATTGCTGATTGGCGGGGTGGGGGTGGGGGTCTCACTTTAGGACAGGGTTACTCAACCTGCACATTATTGACATTTAGGACCAGATAATTCTTTATGTCGGAGCTGTCCTGTGACTTGAAGATGTTAAGCAGAGTCTCATTAGATACTTATTAACTTCCACCCCCACCTCAGGTAAGACAAACAACAGGGTCTCCAGAGATTGCCAAGTGTCTCCTGGGAGCAAAAGTGCCATGGGGTTGAGAGTCACTGTTCTAGAATGATGAGGCAGGGATAAGAGACACCCATTCAGTGTCCATGCGCCTCGTCTGTCCCAGAGAGAAATCTTCCCGTCTCCTGCCTGAGGAAGATGACCTTGGCGCCAGTGTGGGAAGCTGAGGCAGAGGAGGCTGGGAGCCCCACTCTTCAGCACGTGGTTTTTCACTCCAATCTGTTCTGTCTGTGCTGCTTTGTCTTGCTCTCAGTCCAGAGCTCCCCACTGTCAGCCTCTCCAGTCAATGCTGAATCTTTTGCAGGGGTCTAACATTGTTTCAAAATAACAGCTTTACCAAAAAATTCATCCTTTTAAAGCGAACAATTCAGTGGGTCTTAGTACATTCACACAACATTTGTCTCTGGTTTTCAGAAGTGATTGCTTCATTCTTTTTCAACTTGGTGCTGACTGTGATCATAGTTAACACGTGGAAACCCTTTCCTGGTGAAAGTTCTGTTAGCCCCCCATGACCCAAGTCCAGAAGAAGAGAGGGAGCAGAGCTGGCTGGTGTGTGGGAAGGGTGAGCCTTGTCTGGGGCTTCCTCTCCTCTTGATTCAGGAACATGGCCCACCCTCATCTGCTCTGCACTTTGTGGAGGGCAGGAGTTCACAGCCATCTGGTCCTTTCCTGGCTGTTTGGTGGGGCGCTTCCCTACAGAGGCTTGTAAAAGTTGCAAGGAGGACACCAAGGTAAAAAAAGTGGGGACCTTGCCTCTGGGCAAAAAGTAGGAACTAGGTTGGTGGCCATTGGCACTTAGCCTCTGGTGGTGGGGTATGGGGAGGATGACATACATCTTCGTCTCTGGAGCAGAAGGTCAGGACTTAGACCTTGGATAAAAAGTTCTAAATTCAGGTTATGGGGTGAACAATTAGAGAGTACCGAGGGAACAGAGGGACCCTAGCCACTGGAGGGAGAGTGGGGACTAGGCATTGGGAGTGGTCACTGGGGATTCAGGTGGACTTTGGGAGGGAGACTCAGTGTCTAAGTTGGAACCAGGAAACTTGGCCTCTGGGACCAGCTTGCGAGGGTGTCCCCTAGAAGGCCCTGTGAGCGCTGTGGACACCCCTGGAGGTTTGCAGGTCAGACTCAGTGCTCTCCATCCTTAGAAGGGGCCAGAAAGGGACCAGGTGAGGGAGGCTCCTGACTTACGGCCCTAGGGGGAAGCAGGTGGCCGGGATGAAAGGTCCCACATCCTCTGTGAAGGCCCCTTGGCTTCCCCTGTGGTTCCAGCCGCTCTCCTACCTCAAGTGGACCGGAGAAATTGCGCTTGGGTCCTGGCAGTCGGTCGGACGCCCCCTGTCGGCCAAGCCGGGACTTTGCCTCTGGGGCGACGCGGGGCGACAGACGAGCCAGAACCAGAAACAGTTTCTACAGGTGCAACGCAGCCTATCTGGGCCTTGGCAGCTGGAGATTCCACCAGTGTTTGTACACTGGTGAAAACAAATTAACATTTGTTCCTTGCCAAAGTAAGAATCTGTTGTGAATTAGAGAAACTTCACATGAATCTAAGCAGTATAATTAGAAGAGGCTCAGATCTTTGATCTCAAAAGTAACTTCCTGTGAATTAGAGCACATGCAAATGTAACCAAGCAATTTATGTTGAAATGAAAAATAAGCTATATTGATTTCTTTGATTTCTTATAGTGGGTTATAGCACATTAGCTCAGAAAGGCAAATTAGCTCAGAAACACACATCTCAAACTAAAGATCTTTTAACAAGTTAGAGCAAATTAATATACATCTAAGAAGTATTCCTAAACCAAATTTGGCAAGGAAAATTTGGAACATATTTTCTATTTATCAAATTTAAAACCACTCATTTAAAATACAATGTCTTGGGGTACTCTTTCTGCCCCCTTCTGATGCCTATGTCAGAAGATGTCTCTATCTCCTTTATACTTTAATAAAACTTTATTACAAAAAAAATAAATAAATAAATAAAATAAAATGTCTTATCTTTAAAGTGCTATATAAAATTTTTGGCTTCTGGTTCAAGATGGCAGAGTAGAAGGGCATGTGCTCATCTCCTGTGAGACAGCCAAAATTGCAACTTGCTGTTGAACAACCATAGACAGGAGTATGCTGGAACTCACCAAAAAAAGATACCCAATGTCTAAAGACAAAGAAGAGCTTGCAGTTAGATGGTAGGAGGGGTGTAATCATGATAAAATCAAATTCCATACCCGCTGGGTGGGTGACCCACAAACTGGAGAACAATAATACCAAAGAAGTTCTCCCACTGTTGTGAAGGTTTTGAACTCCATATCAGGCTTCCCAGCCTGGGGATCCAACAAAGGGACTGGGAATCCCCAAGGAATCTGACCTTGAAGGCTGGTGGGATTTGACTACAGGACTTCTACAGGACTGGGGGAAACAGAGACACCAGTCTTGGAGGGCACTTGCACACACCAAGAGCAGTCAAGGAGCTGTCACCTCACAAGAGACTGTCACCCAACAAGTCACCCCACAGGAGACTGAACCAAAACTACCTGCTAGTGTGGGAGGGTCTCATCTGGAGGTGTGGGTTGACAGCGGCTCACCACAAGGACAGGGGCACTGGCAGCAGCAGTCCAGGAATATCCCCCTTGGCATTAGCCCTCTTGGAAGTCACTGTACCATACAGTAACTGTACCATACAGCCCATAGACCCCAGGGTGGGCTGCCTCAAGCCAAACAACTACCAGGGAGGAGCACAACCCCATCCACCAGCAGATAACTGGATTAAGGTTTTGGCTTCCCTGGTGGCTCAGACATTAAAGAATCTGCCTGCAATGAGGGAGACCTGGGTTTGATCCCTGGGTTGGGAAGATCCCCTGGAGAAGGGAAAGGCTAGCCACTCCAGTATTCTGGCCTGGAGAATTCTATGGAAGAGGAACCTGGGAGGCTACAGTCCATGGGGTAGCAAAGAGTTGGACACAACTGAGCGAATTTCACTTTTACTGAGCAAGACCCTGCCATCAGAGTAAGACTCAGTTTTTCCTAGTCCCTCCTCTCAGGAAGCTTACACAAGTCTCTTAGCCTCCTCCATCAGACAGCAAACAGAAGAAGCAAGAAGAACCACAGTCCTACAGGCTATAACAAAAACCACGTCATAGAAAGTCGATCAGGATGAAAAAGCAGAAAGTTATGTCCCAGATGAAGGGACAAGATAAAACTCCAGAAAAATAACTAAATGAGGTGGAGATAGGCAACCTTCCAGAAAAAGAATTCAGAATAATGATAGTGAAGATGATCTAAGATCTCAGGAAAACAATGGAGAAGATGCAAGAATTGTTTACCAAAGACCTAGAAGAACTAAAGAACAAACAGAGGTGAATAATACACTAGAAGGAATCAATAGCAGAATAAATGAGGCAGAAGAATGGACAAATGACCTGGAGAATAGAATGGTGGAAATCACTGCTGGCAGAACAGAATATAGAAAAAAAGAATGAAAAGGAATGAAAGCAGCCTAAGAAACCTCTGGGACAACATTAAATGCACCAACATTCAAATAATAGGGGACCCAGAAGGAGAAGAAAGAGAAAAGACCTGACAAAATATTTGAAGAGATAATAGCTGAAAACTTCCCTAACCTGGAAAAGGAAATAGTCAAAAAAGTCCAGGAAGCACAGAGAGTCCCAGGCAGAATAAAAACAAGAAGGAACATGTAGAGATACACAGTAATCAAACTGACAAAATTAAAGACCAAGATAAAATATTAAAAACAATAAGAAAAAAAAACAAATAACATACAAGGGAACTTCCATAAAGCTATCAGCTGATTTATCAACAGAAACTCTACAAGCCAGGAGGGAATGGCACAATATATTTAAAGTGATGAAAGGGAAGAACCTACAACAAAGAATACTCTACCCAGTAAGACTCTTAATTCATATTTAATAGAGAAATCAAAAGTTTTCCTGACAAGCAAAAGTTAAGAGAATCTAGTACCACCAAACCAGCTTTACAAAAAATGCTAAAGGAAATTTTCTAAGCAGAAAATGCAAGGAAAAGACCTACAGAAAATAAACACAAAACAATTAAGAAAACGGTAATAGGATCACACATATCAATAATTACCTTAAATGCAAATGGATTAAATTCACCAACCAAAAGACACAGACTGGCTGGGCGGACGAAAACATGTGAATGTATGCACTTACCACATCACTCTGCTTGACCCACCAAACTGTATGTAATTATTTTATATTGTTAGGTTAATCATGTTCCCATTATGGCTTGCAATTGCAATTATCTTTTATTTTTTGTCTGGCTATTGATTGTGAAAACAGATAAACATCTTTTATATTGTGATTATGTAACTATTATTCACTTAATACCATTGTATCATGATTGGTCCACAGAAAAATAATAGAACCCTATATCATAAAAATTACCATTTAATAGAAAATCCTGTAGTCACTTTTGAAAATCCAGATGCATATCACAAATATCTTGGAATTTTTTGAAAACTACAAATGCCCAGGTATTGCTTTTTTTTTCCACCAGAGCTTCAAATATGTTTGTAATGAGCAGTCGTGTTTAAAAACAATTGAACTATATGCTGATCTTTTACTTTTATCTAGTTTGTTTCACTTTTTCTATTTCATATTCAGTGCTTCCATTTCATTTAGTTTGTTTTTCATTTTCTCCATCTCTTCTTTTTTTTAAAGTGGTCTTTCTTAAGCCTTCATCAAGTGTAGTAGAAAAGCTTTTGTATACATATATATATAAATAACATGTATAATATATATATATTAGAAAATTTATGAAATTTTGCCTAACAAAAAAAATTTATGACATTTTTATTCCACTTGTTTGACTTAGTATGAATAGAATGCTAGATTTCTAACTAAAAACAGATATGCAACAACAACAAAAAGGTTTACTGTATAACAAAGGGAACCATAGCCAATATCTTATAATAACCTGTAATGGAAAATGATTTCAAAAATAATATATATGTATATGTATAATAGAATCATCTTGTGCATCTGAAACACTGTAAGCCAACTATACTTCAATAAAAAATATATATATTTAGAAAAAAATTAAGAAAAAATATTTTTATGTGCAAATAAGTTCAGAAACACATCATCACCTCAAAAGTACTATTTTTGTGCAAATTAAAGCAAATTAAGATTAATTTATAGCAAATTAACTAGATTAAGTAGTGTGTTAATCATATACTTTTACTTATACAAATCAAAAGTTCCTTATTATGTTGAGTTAGTGAAAATAAAGATGATACTACACTATGTGTACAAATAAACAGTATGCCTACAAACAAACAGTATCTTTATAAACAATCTAAGAATCAGACATTGCCCTCTAAGGAAATTTCTAATGGTGAGAGAGAGCAAATAAGAATGAGGTAGAACTAATTTAGAGAAATCTAAGCAGTAGTAGGGAATATGTCATTATTCTTTAATTTACCTTGTGAGGAATCAGAGTAAATATAGTCAATTCTAAGCATTGTAGGTGAAATCAAGCTCAAAATCACTCATTCATTTCAAATGAAATTTCTTATCGATTCTCCAGGCAAGAACACTGGAGTGGGTTGCCATTTCCTTCTCCAATGCATGAAAGTGAAAAATGAAAGGGAAGTTGCTCAGTTGTGTCCGACTCTTAGCGACCCCATGGACTGCAGCCCACCAGACTCCTCCATCCATGGGATTTTCCAGGCAAGAGTATCGGAGTGGGGTGCCACTGCCTTCTCCCCTTATTGCTCCTTAGAGATATTCATACGTAACTGTTGATATATTAAAACAAGTACACACTCAAGTGTGATCAAAAGGACCTTCTTGAGATAACTTAGAGTGTATCTAAGAGTTTATGTGAAATCAAGATAAAAATCATTCATTCATTTCAAACAGCTTCAGAAGTACTTTGTAAATTTTATGTATGCAAACAAGCTCAGAAAACACATTCATCTCAAAATTTCCTGCTTCCCTCAGTCACCAGGGGGAGCTCCTCAGGCCTGGCACAAAGGCCACTCTTTTCCTCATGACAGACAGAAGCTGATTTGACTGCTGCCAAAATCTCGGCTCTCTGTCCCTCTCCAGAGGCTGAGTCCATATTTCAGCTCCAGAAACCAAGTCCTACTCTCCCATTTCAGAAGCTAAGACTCCACTCCCCACACCAGAAGTTAAAGACCCCACTTCCCCATCTACAGGCTAAGTTCCCACCACATGCCCTTCTGGCTAGGTCCACACATCCCCTTACAGAGGCTGAACCCCAGTTTTGGCTGCAGAGGTCACCTGATGCCACAGAGACTACATCCTGCTTCTCTCCTCTGGGTCAGTCTCTGCTTCTCCATCCAGAACCTAGGTCCTCAGAGCTCTCATTAGAGGTTAGGTCCATACTCCTCCTTCTAGAGGCTGAGTCTGGACTTTGGCTCCACAGGCAGTCCCTAGCTCTCACCTGAGAGGCAGTGCGCCTTTCTCTCCAGAGGATGAGAACTCACTGCTGGCCCCAGAGCCTGAGTCCCTATCCCTCTTCCAGATGCTGAGTCCGCATTTCAGATCCAGAGTCTAGTGTCAACTTGTGCTGCCAGTGACTGTCCCCATATTCTGCTATATATATGCCCCTTGTCCCATAGTCTTAAGTTGCTACTTTTCCCTGCAGAAGACAAGTCCTTACATTCACAAGTACTTTTAACAGGGTGCCAACAAAACTACTGGAACCAGAGTCAATCAGTAATCTTCCCAGTTCCCTTCTCCTTAAGGTGAGTTACAGTGTATTTAGTTAAAATTAAGCAACATATTAATAAATACAAGCTCAGGATCAGACATTGTTTTCAAGAGTAACTGTAACTTCTTAGGCAGTTAGAGTATTCAGTTCATCTCAGTCTCTCAATCGTGTCTGACTCTTTGCGACCCCATGAATTGCAGCATGCCAGACCTCCCTGCCCATCACCAATTCCCGGAGTTCACTCAAACTCATGTCCATCAAGTCGGTGATACCATCCAGCCATCTCATCCTTGGTTGTCTCCTTCTCCTCCTGCCCCCAATCCCTCCCAGCATCAGAGTCTTTTCCAATGAGTCAACTCTTCGTATGAGGTGGCAAAAGTACTGGAGTTTCA
>NW_011494635.1:14261180-14265382 GCF_000754665.1 Bison bison bison
TTCAATATGCTATCTAGGTTGGTCATAACTTTCCTTCCAAGGAGTAAGCGTCTTTTAATTTCATGCTGCAATCACCATCTGCAGTGATTTTGGAGCCCAGAAAAATAAAGTCAGCCACTGTTTCCACTGTTTCCCCATCTATTTCCCATGAAGTGATGGGACTGGATGCCATGATCTTAGTTTTCTGAATGTTGAGCTTTAAGCCAACTTTTTCACTCTCCTCTTTCACTTTCATCAAGAGGCTTTTTAGTTCCTCTTCACTTTCTGCCATAAGGGTGGTATCATCTGCATATCTGAGGTTATTGATCTTTCTCCCGGCAATCTTGATTCCAGCTTGTACTTCTTCCAGCCCAGCGTTTCTCATGATGTACTCTGCATAGAAGTTAAATAAGCAGGGTGACAATATACAGCCTTGACGCACTCCTTTTCCTATTTGGAACCAGTCTGTTGTTCCATCTCTAGTTTTAACTGTTGCTTCCTGACCTGTATACAGGTTTCTCAAGAGGCAGGTCAGGTGGTCTGGTATTCCCATCTCTTTCAGAATTTTCCACAGTTTATTGTGATCCACACAGTCAAAGGCTTTGGCATAGTCAATAAAGCAGAAATAGATGTTTTTCTGGAATTCTTCTTTTTTCCATGATCCAGCGGATGTTGGCAATTTGATCTCTGGTTCCTCTGCCTTTTCTAAAACCAGCTTGAACATCAGGAAGTTCATATTGCTGAAGCCTGGCTTGGAGAATTTTGAGCATTACTTTACTAGTGTGTGAGATGAGTGCAATTGTGTGGTAGTTTGAGCATTCTTTGGCATTGCCTTACTTTGGGATTGGAATGAAAACTGACCTTTTCCAGTCCTGTGGTCACTGCTGAGTCTTCCAAATTTGCTAGCATATTGAGTGCAGCACTTTCATAGCATCATCTTTCAGGATTTGAAATAGCTCAACTGGAATTCCATCACCTCCACTAGCTTTGTTCGTAGTGATGCTTTCTAAGGCCCACTTGACTTCACATTCCAGGATGTCTGGCTCTAGGTGAGTGATCACAGCATCATGATTATCTGGGTCATGAAGATTTTTTTTGTACAGTTCCTCTGTGTATTCTTGCCACCTCTTCTTAATATCTTCTGCTTCTGTTAGGCCCATACCATTTCTGTCCTGTATCGAACCCATCTTTGCATGAAATGTTCCCTTGGTATCTCTAATTTCTTGAAGAGATCTCTACTCTTACCCATCCTGTTGTTTTCCTCTATTTCTTTGCATTGATTGCCGAGGGAGGCTTTCTTATCTCTCCTTGCTAAGAGTTAGAGTATAGCTGATCTAAATTAGTCAATGTATGTGAAATCAAGCTCAAAATCACTCACCCGCTTATAAATGAAATTTACAAGCTTCATAAGTGATATGTAAATTTTATATGTACAGGCTTACTCAGAAATACATGTATGACACAAATATACAATCCCACATCACTCTAACCCTCCAAACTGGATGTAATTATTTGGTATTAGGTTAATCATGTTTCCATTATGGCTTGTAATTGCAATAATCTTTTTTTTTTTGTCTGGCTACTGATTGTGAAAACTGATAAACGTCTTCTACTATTGTGATTTTTGCTTAATACAATAATTGCATCACGATTAGTCAACAGAAAATAGTAGAATTCTGTATCAGTAAAAGTACCATTTAATAGAAAAACCTGTAGTCACTTTTTAAAATCCAGATGCATGTCACAATTATCTTGGAATTTTTTGAAAAATACAAATGCCCGGGTATTGCTCTTTTTCCTTTACAGCTCCAGATGTGTTTCTAATGAGTCAGATCAGATCAGATCAGTCGATCAGTCGTGTCCGACTCTTTGCGACCCCATGAATCGCAGCATGCCAGGCCTCCCTGTCCATCACCAACTCCCAGAGTTCACTCAGACTCATGTCCATCGAGTCAGTGATGCCATCCAGCCATCTCATCCTCTGTCATCCCCTTCTCCTCTTGCCCCCAATCCCTTCCAGCATCAGAGTCTTTTTCAATGAATCAACTCTTCGCATGAGGTGGCCAAAGTACTGGAGTTTCAGTTTTAGCATCATTCCTTCCAAAGAAATCCCAGGGCTGATCTCCTTCAGAATGAACTGGTTGGATCTCCTTGCAGTCCAAGGTACTCTCAAGAGTCTAATGAGTAGCCATGTTTAAAAACAAGTGGACTATATGATTATTTTTTCTTTTATCTAGTTTGTTTCACTTTTTCTATTTCATATTTGGTGCTCCCATTTCTTTTAGTTTATGTTTTCCAATTTCTCTCTATTTTTTTTTTTGACATTCTTTCTCAAGACTTTACCAAGCATAGTAGAAAAGCTTTTGTATACATAAATATATATATATTAATAGTATGTATAATATATACATATTTAGAAAACTTGCGAATTTTTGCCTAAATAAAAAATTTGACATTTTGATTCCACTTGTTTAACTTAGTCTGAATAGAATGCTAGACTTCTAATTTATATTCACTTAAAATTCTGAAATACTTCCATGTATTTTGGCATCCAGAAAAAAAGTCTAAAAAGTTTATTATCTTAGTGATTAAAAAAATTTGAATTAGGCTTGACACTTCTAATTCAGTTCTGAATATATAAAGAAATATTATGTTGCCAAAAAACAAGAAAATTATCATGTGATACAGTATTATTAACTAAAGTACAGATTTTGTCCAAATCTCAAAAATACAAAAAAAATTTATGGAAATTCAAAATGTAAAAAAATTAAAATATTAATTTTCTTTTTTATGTCTTTACCTGAATGGTCATATTTTCTGTAATGCATTGGAAATACATTTTGTGTGTGTGTGTTAGGACATTTTAGTAAAGGTTATTATTGAAAAAAGTCATGGGACTGGATGGATCATGGGATTGACTGATAAATTCATTCATTCAAATATTTATTAAGCCCTTGTTTTGTGCTAAGCAGTGACGTTCTTCTAGGCATTACAGCAATAAACAATGCACAAAGAAAAATTCATATCCTTTGAACTCACATTCTAATGCGGAGGGATAATAAAATAACACACATATAGTATGTTAGCAATCAGTGTTAAGGAGAAAGGTGTTAATAAAACAGGGATTGGGTGGGAAGGTTTCAGTTTTAGAAAAGGACGGCCAGGAAAGCCCTCAGTGGGAAAACGTTACTTGAGCTTAATTCATGAAGGTGAGTTAGCATTCTAAGCAGAGGCAACAGAACATGCAAAGGTGCTGAGCAGAAGCAGGTCGAGTAAGTTCACGGAAAAGCAGGGACTGTGGCTGTAGACAAGAGATGAAAGTGAAAGTCTTTCAGTGGTGTCTGACTCTGCGACTCCATGGACTGATGCAGTCCATGGAATTCTCCAGGCCAGAATATCGGACTGAGTAGCCCATCCCTTCTCCAGGGGATCTTCCCGACCCAGGAATCAAACAGGGGTCTCCTGCATTACAGGCAGATTCTTTACCAGCTGAACTACCAAGAAAGTCCTGTAGACAAGAGAGCCGGGATAAAGTGCCGGGAGATGAGGACCGAAAGTTAACGGGCTGGGACGCGGGAGAATGGGTAGTGAGGGTGAAGAGGAGCAGCTCTAGTACCGACTGAAGCTAGGAAACTGTCCAACAAAGAGGATCCGAAGATAGCACCGCCCAAAGCTCCGCCCTGCTCTAAGCTCATAACTCAGCGCCTCGGCCGGAACTCAAGGCCCAACTCCGGGACCGGAAGCAGCTTTCTACCCGACCCCATTTTGCCCGCGGTTGTATTTCCGGTAGCGGCGGCGGGAAGCAAGTTACTCGCGGGCTTCTAGGCCTCAGAGGAGGCGAATCCGGCGGGAATCCGAGCCATCAGAACCGCCACCATGGTGAGGAGGCGCAGACCAGCAGCACGGGAGCTCCTGAGTCTCTTGTGGGGTGGGGATCGTGATTAACCGGGAAGGAGGTCATGGGTTGGCCCCTCAGGGGGTGAAGGCCCGGGCCTCGGCGCCTCCGTCTGGGTAGGAAAGACTCACACCGTCGTCCCTCGGTGGACTGGGCGGTGGGGGAGCGGGGGTGGCGAGAAGGCTGGAAATAAGGGACCGAGGCTAGAGTCGCTTGGTGCGCGCGAGGGTAGCGCTGGGGCTCTCCAAGCCTCTGTGGCCTTAGTGCTTGGGATCCCATAGGCGCTGAGTAAACTTTGCGGCATATGTGTGTGTGTGTGTGGGGGGGG
>NW_011494635.1:14265482-14282890 GCF_000754665.1 Bison bison bison
GCACTAGCGCCGTAAAAGGACCGATTAAGACCCGGTGAGAGGCTCAGACTTGGGAAGGGTGAGGGTCCGAGGAGTTGCGGAAAGACGTGGAACGACTTGTGGCCGGAAACAGTCTTGATTCTGGTAGATGGGGAGGAGGGAACGGAGGATGAGTGAAGGGAGGAAAAGTTCAGCTCTTTTGTTCAGCATACATTTATGCTTGAGTATGCCAGACTTTTCAGGCCCTGGGGCTACACAATGAAGTGTTTCCTTTCTTCACCGCGTTCACTCTTATTTGGAGACACGGGTAACATAATTCGGAGTGGTAATTCAGCGTTAAGTAAAAGTAACGGCGGGGAGCGGGATAAGAATGTTTTCTAGACTTGGTGATCCCTGTCAGAGTCCTAGAAGACGCAGGCTTTCCCCCAGCGAAAATGGGAGAGAATGGTATAGATTCGAAGGACTGCAAGACCAAGCGTGAAGGGTAGCATTGTTGAAAGTTCTTAGAGGGAAAGGGAAGAATGGGGGTGGGAGGAATTGGCGGGAATCTGATTATTAAAGGCTTTACATGCTATTTAATTTTGTTGGTGGTAAGGGATGCCATTGAAGGATTTTTAACAAGCAAAAGGACACGTACTTACTTGTGTTCAGAAAGATAACTGTTAAGTAGCTGTTATATATTGGGTGAACCGGAAGTAGGATGTTGTTTAGAGAGCTGGTTAGAAGAATAGGCACTGGATTCAGGCTGACTAGCTTTCAGCACAGCTTAACCTCTTACAGCCTCTTGACCTTATCTGTAAAGTCTGATTTTAAGGATTAAATGAGATAAGTAGTGTTTGTGGCAGTGCCTGCCAGTGAGCGCCCAGTGCGAATTAGCTGTAGAAGACAAATGGAGCAGTAAATGTTACTGTAACGGTTCAGACCCGAGTGGTTAGAAGCTGTGAGTACAGTTTGGTTAAAATGGTCATGTAAAAGAAACTGCACCACATAACTTGAGTCTCCAGGGTGACAGGAGTCAAGATTCTGATCCATGCATTTGTAGGTTCAGAAAACCTGTGTTTGTCCAACCTCACAGAGATGAGTAGCAAGCACAGTGCCTGGTACCTCAAAGGCTCTTGGATGAGTTAGGACTGGTCAGACTGATGGGAGGCTGATATAACAAATGCCAGGTTGTTTATTCATAGAAATGTAACTGCCAAGGGCACTTGACAGTCCTCTTCTGAGGTCTATATACTCTATTTTAGCACAACTACATTTGAAGCCAGGCTGTGAAGCAGAAAAGGTTGTTGGGTTAAGGAGTATGGCAGCTTATATATTCTCATTATGTGTTCAAACTCATTAGCACTCTGACTACTAGGAAGTTTTAACGTTTCTAAATGTAGTCTTGGAGACACACTAACAAATCACTGATTTGGGGGTTCCATTCTCTTCTAAGCTGATCATCTCCTTTCTGATAACAGGCTCTTCATTGATTGGGTTCTTAGTGCCAGTCTCATTCCAGCTCTTTTACTCAGTCTTTTTTTTTTTTTTTTAACTCAGTCTTTTTAATGGGATGTTGGTGTTCCACAGCACCGGAGTCAACTGTAATCTGCACAGTGGCAGATGGCCACTAATCTCTAATATGCATGGGTGTCAGTAGTTTGGAGCCATCTTACCCTCTCACTTCTGAAACATATACAACATTCAGTCCAGTTCAGTCCCTCAGTCGTGTCCAACTCTTTGACGCCATGGACTGCAGCACACCAGGCCTCCCTGTCCATTACCAACTCCCGGAGTTTACTCAAACTCATGTCCATTGAGTTGGTGATGCCATGCAACTATCTCATCCTCTGTCGTCCCCTTCTCCCACCTTTAATCTTTCCCAGCATCAGGGTCTTTTCCAAGGAGTCAGTTCTTCACATCGGGTGGCCAAAGTATTGGAGTTTCAGCTTCAGCATCAGTCCTTCCAATGAATATTCAGGACTGATTTCCTTTAGGATGGACTGCTTGGATCTCCTTGCTGTCCAAGGGACTCTCGAGTCTTTTCCGACACCACAGTACAAAAGCATCAATTCTTTGGCACTCAGCTTTCTTTATAGTCCAACTCTCACATCCATACATGACTACAGCATAGACAAAGATATACAATATAGACAAAGGCAATTGTTATATAAAAAAGATGATTTTACGGGAAGGGGGACTAACAGGTCAGGTTTGAAAACAGGTGAGAGAATTCCTAGGAAATGGCTGTGGTTGAAAGATAGAATACTTAGAAAGACAAACAGAAAAGAAGGCTGCAGCAGAAGTTTTAAGGAAAGACAACAGTTTTGTGGGTCCAAAGGAGCTGAGTCTCATTCCTGCTGATTTCTCCTTGCAGACTGTGGGCAAGAGCAGCAAGATGCTGCAGCACATTGACTACAGGATGAGGTGTATCCTGCAAGATGGCCGTATCTTCATTGGCACCTTTAAAGCTTTTGACAAGCATATGAATTTGATCCTCTGTGACTGTGATGAGTTCAGGAAGATCAAGTAAGGAGTGGGCTGTTGGGGAGGGGTTGAGTGGATGGGGAGTGGATTGGGTGGGTGGGGCAAGTGATAGGTGGTGACTAGCTGGCTG
This sequence comes from Bison bison bison, assembly GCF_000754665.1. Classification (NCBI taxonomy): domain Eukaryota; kingdom Metazoa; phylum Chordata; class Mammalia; order Artiodactyla; family Bovidae; genus Bison; species Bison bison. The sequence continues at coordinate 14,268,058 of NW_011494635.1, forward strand.
GTTCCTCTCAGTTTGCTCTCCTGTTTTACAGGGCAGATTAAAATGGAGAGTTTCTTAAATCTCTTTCCTTAGTCTTGCTCTTTATTTCTAGCAGAGTACAAGTTGTAAGGAGGGCTGCCAGGCTTTTTATTTCTCTGATTTTGTGTGCCCCTGGGTACTGGGGTAAAGGGCTCTCATGTTCTCCCCACAGGTGTGTAAGGGGGGAGAGCTTGATTTTCTGGCCTCATTGCCTATTTGTAAAGCTGTAGCCTAAAGGGCTCTCACAGTGCAGCCTGGTCTGAAACTGCTTTAAGAAGCCTCTGACCCTCTTCAGGGTAAGTGCTCAACTCCCCTTGTGGGTTTGGGGCCAGTGATTTTTGTTGTCATTTATAGAAACAATTGGAGAATACAATCCCATAATTTGTTAGATGATTCCCTTGTCTTAGGACTCACAGATCTTAAGCTTCTAGCCTAGTAAAAGATGTGGTCTAGTGCTTCATTCTGTTTTACAGTCAAGGCATCTTGAGGCCCAAAGAAGTTATGTAATTTCCTTGACCATCCAGCTCTCTTTTGCCACTGGAGTGTCCATAGTGTGTTGCCAGTGGCTGTTAATTCCCTTCGATTCTTTTTGGGACTTTTGTTTTCTTTGTGGCATGAGGTCAAGAAGGATAGGACAGAAAATGGTAGTGATGGCTGAGTGCCAGGTGCACATTAGAGAGTGGCCAACATTTTTGAATGAGACTAACTTTATTCTGGTAATGAAAATGTGCCCATTAGAAATATTTTTTAAAAGTACATAGAAGTATATGAGAAAAAACTTAAGATACCCATAAAGGATTTTTTTTTTAATTGTGAAAGGGCAGTACATGCTTTTTTTAAAAAATAAGAACTATAGATAAGTTTTTAAAAAGGAAAAAATGACCACCCACAGAAAATTTATATAAAAATCATTAAAGTGAAACCTTTAAGTAATTTTTAAAAATCAAGGTGTTTTGTATTTCCTTTAATTTTAGGATATTGGCTTTGACTTTCCTTTCCCTATCTTGTTGCAATTACTTTTTCCCAGTCTTATCTCGTTTATATTTTGCTCATCCTTTTCTGCTTGTGGGTATTTGGAGATTCGTTTTTGTTCTTTGAGGATAGAAGTGTAATTTCTATGTAGCTAATCTCAACCTTTTCCTTTATGGCTTCTATTTCTAATGGGAGGTGAGAGACAGAGTTATAGTTCTGTGGGATTGAATTAATACTAGAAGGATACTGCATGCAAGTAGAGTGAATGGGATTCAGTTGACTTGAGGAATTGTTTTGACTGCCTTCCTGACATTGTTAAAGCCTTAAGCTGAAGGAAGAAAAAGGGTAATGGCAACAAAGAGTTGACTGAGGAAAGGCTCTCATGGTGGCTTTGTGAGTGAGCCAGGGCTGGGCTTTCTTGAATCTTGTCCTGTCTCTCGGTCTGTGCATTCTCTTGGCATGGGACACAACCATCTGATGGGGGGAGGTTACAAGTTTAGCCTGTCAGTAGATTTAGTGTAAAACAAGTCTTTGAGGGCCCCTAGGTAGGTGAATATGAACTTTACCCTTTTTCTAATGCTTTTTTTGTTTTGTTTTGTTTCTTCTCCTAAACCTGTCTTTAGACCAAAGAACTCAAAACAAGCAGAGAGAGAAGAGAAGCGAGTCCTTGGTCTTGTGCTACTTCGAGGGGAGAACCTGGTCTCAATGACAGTAGAGGGACCACCTCCAAAAGATGTAAGTCAGAACTGAGAGCCAGTGCAAGGCCAGGAACCTTGTGCAAGGGAGGTGCCACCCTGAGCTGGGCCCTGTGTGGGGTTCTCTGTTTCACTGCAGTACTCACAGGTATCTTCTGGTTTCTGTTTCCCTTATACAGATAATAAACCAGAATCTTAAAGAGGTTACTTTGCAAGTCAGAAGTAAGGAGCTAGGATTTGAGGGTTTGTAACTTTAAATCCCTCTTTTCTTAGTTGATGTACATAGTCAATAGAAGAGGCACTTAAGGCCTCCTGGGTCAGTTCTTAATGTGATGACAGTCTGCTGCTGTTGCTAAGTCACTTTAGTCGTGTCCGACTCTGTGCGACCCCATAGACGGCAGCCCACCAGGCTCCCCTGTCCCTGGGATTTTCCAGGCAAGAACACTGGAGTGGCTTGCCATTTCCTTCCCCAATGCATGGAAGTTGGACCATAAAAAATTGTAACTCCAAACAATAGAATACATGTATATTTTTTGTAAAGTTGTGGAATAATAGTTAATATTTAATTAAGCATCTGCTATTTGCCAAGCCCTTCAGTATTTAATCCATGTAACAGTCTTTTGAGATAGATTATTCCCACTTTATAGATAATGCAAATTGAAGTTTAGTAACTTGCACAAGGTGGCACAGCTGGAAAGTAGTGAAACTGTCATTTGATTCCAAGCAGTAAGGCAATGGCACCCCACTCCAGTACTCTTGCCTGGAAAATCCCATGGACGGAGGAGCCTGGTGGGCTGCATTCCATGGGGTCGCTAAGGGTCGGACATGACTGAGCGACTTCCCTTTCACTTTTCACTTTCATGCATTGGAGAAGGCACTGGCAACCCACTCCAGTGTTCTTGCCTGGAGAGTCCCAGGGACGGGGAAGCCTGGTGGGCTGCCGTCTCTGGGGTCGCACAGAGTTGGACACGACTGAAGCGACTTAGCAGCAGCAGCAGCAGTATTGGTTCATTAACATCAGCCTCCCTTTAGAAATAGAAGAGGCTTTAGAGAATCTAACCAAATTTGTTTTCCCTTTTTTGTTTTTAAGATACTGTTTGTTAAAGGAATAATCTTGTTACCTTGTTTTAATTTTTGTCCATATATATATGTTGGGTTTTTTTTTTTTACTTGTAATAAGTATGTATCAGTCTGCTTTTTAACTTAACATTGTAAACATTTTTCCAAAGTTGCTGTATTCAAAAGTCATGTTAAAGATACTTTCAAGTGAGTGCAGAGTAGTTTATCCTAGTTCTTTCCTTCTGTTTAGACTCTTATATACAAAGGATGTTACCGTGTTTCTGATTCAAGGCCTATGGACCTATTCATAGCTTTGGTATCTATTTCCAGTAGAATTTGCTACTTTAATGTAGCCAATTGTAAACCTTCAGGACCACAACCAGTTTTGTTAAAACCTCTTCATTGGCAGATAAGGAAGCAGTACTAGAATGGTGGGATTACTTGCCCACTATCCCCACTATCACCCACCAAGTGAGAATCAGAGCTGGGACTGGACCTCATATCTCTTTGTCAGGTCAAAACTCTGATCTAACATAGACACCCTTTTGGGTGGAGGCTTAGCTGTTTGTTTATTTAATTTTCATAGGAATGCATATTGGTTGAGTTGTGTGTGCTTCTCTTGACTTAAAACTCTTAAGTTCTTTTAGCCTGCTAGGCATATAATCTTGGATGGAGGAGGAGTGGTGTTAACAGGAATGGATAGTGTTTATAAGAAGGTGTTTTGATGCCCTGTAAATCTGAGGGGTTCTCTTGGCAGTGATATTCCAAAGTGTACTTCTTATTCTCTAGGCCACAAGTGTATTAACATATATTTATTTTTCAGACTGGCATTGCCCGAGTGCCACTTGCTGGAGCTGCTGGGGGCCCAGGGATTGGCAGAGCTGCTGGTAGAGGAATCCCAGCTGGGGTTCCTATGCCTCAGGCTCCTGCAGGACTTGCTGGGCCAGTCCGTGGGGTTGGTGGTCCATCCCAACAGGTGAGGAGTTGGAGGAAGGGGCACCACCTTCTGTAATTAAAGGATAGAGTGAAGATCTGAGTCCAGAATGACCAACTAGGCTGTGATTGTCAAGCTATCAGTATTTCACTGTGCTTCATACACGGTTGGAGAGTCAAGCAAAAAGGAAAGCTTGCTATTATGCATTATTTTGATGCTGTAAGAGATGCATGAAAAGTTTTTGACCAACTGTATTAAAGTATTTCTGTCACAACATTTGAAATCTTGACCCTTGCACAATATGGGTGTTAGGAATGCCAACTCTGCAGGTGAAAATTGGTATATAACTTTACAGTTGGCTCATTATGTCCATGGATTCAAGCCAAGAATGTGCACAGTACTGTAGTATGTATTTAGGGAGAAGAATGCCTATAAGTGAACCCTGGCAGATTAAAACCATGTTCAAGGATCAGCTGTACTATAGCTTTTACAACCTATTGTCAGGCCTGTTTGAGCATGCAAATGCCTTATCTAATTTGGATTGGGCATCCTTAACTTAGGCCTGGAAAACAGGAATTGAACTTAAGATCACGCTTGATCTCCTCTGGCATAATAGGTTTTGATAGGAAGTCTGATGCTTTGAGTTGTAGCTCAGTGGATTTGGTGTCTGCTGTTTCTTTACCAAGTTGGAGAGGAGAGAGGGGTACTGCATTGCACTGTACTGTTCTGCCTAACTTCTTTCCTGTGTCTTCCTAGGTGATGACCCCACAAGGAAGAGGTACTGTTGCAGCAGCTGCAGCTGCAGCCACAGCCAGTATTGCAGGGGCCCCAACCCAGTACCCACCTGGCCGTGCAGGTCCTCCACCACCCATGGGCCGAGGGGCACCCCCTCCAGGTGAGGAGCCCAGGAGGAGTCCATTGTTAGTTGATAGAAGATGCCTTAGCTGGATTTATGATGAGACATACCCTTGACTGAAACTAATGACGAGTTTGTGTAATTAAGCAGGATTACTCTGAGATCCAGCTTGGTTGACTGACTTTGGAACTAGCCAGACTAGAGCTCTATCTCTGTTTCAAGTCCTAGTGCTAGGAAGGACTGGAAGGGTGGAATGGTCCCTCTGTCTTAGAATGTGGTGAACAGTTTTGTACGTTTCCTGCTACCTTTTGTACTTTTCCTGCTATGATGGACACTTGAGCTGTATTCTTGGGATTTTTCTCTTGCAGGCATGATGGGCCCACCTCCTGGTATGAGGCCTCCCATGGGTCCCCCAATGGGGATCCCACCTGGACGAGGAACTCCTATGGGCATGCCGCCACCAGGGATGCGGCCTCCTCCCCCAGGGATGCGAGGTAAGTGCCTGTAGCAGTGGCGTTGATTCCCTAGAGCTAGGTTGGGTTAGGAATTAGAAGGTTGGATTTTGATCATACCTTCTTGGCTTTTATGCCTTAAGTTTAGGGAAGTGAACACTTAGAGGACAGCTTTGTTCAGAAAGGAAAGAGGGAGCAAGCATTTCTTAAATGGACCTTACCTCCCTCTTAGAATAGTGAGAACCTCCCTGTACACAGTACTTCCAGTATCTAAGGCAGTATTTTCTGGTCACTGTAAAATAGTGCATTTTGTTGCATGACCAAGAAAGGTCTTAGGCCCTTTGGTTTGGGAGTGGCTATTAATTAAGGAGGGACTCTGGGCTTTGCTGTACTATTTATTATGGATTATCTGTTTAACTCCAGTTTGAGAAATGCTGATGCAGATCAGTTCTTTTGTTTTGTAGGCGAGAAACAGGCCCATAGAGAGCTCAGTGTCCAGGCCAGTGTTCTTTTCATGAAGCCATAGTGGCCTATAAGTTAACCCGTGGCCAAACTGGCTGATCACTGTATTTATAGTTTTCCATTACTGAGCTTTGTAAGCTTAGGAGCCCATGACCCCAGAGAAGTACCCCTCTGAGCATTTGGTAACTGCCGGGTGTGGGAGGCTGGGGTAGGGTGGGGATTTGAGTTGCAGATCAGGCACTGACTAAACTTCTTACTCTTACTTCAGGCCTTCTTTGACCTTGGCCACAGAGTTATGGAAGTAGCTCCACAGAGGCTTGGGCCCGATTCTCCAGGGCCACGTTACCACACCTGTTTGTTTGTTAAGCCGTTGTTCGCGGAGTCTCACCGGATTGTCTGGTTTCCCTTACAGGGCCCCCTCCCCCGGGAATGCGCCCACCAAGGCCCTAGGCTCATCTTGGCCCTCCTCAGCTCCCTGCCTGTTTCCCGTAAGGCTGTACATAGTCCTTTTACTTCCTTGTGGCCTGTGACACTAGTTTATAATAAACTCTTTAAGAGAATATTACAAATGCACCTAGTATGTTTGTTTATTTTCAGAAAAACTGTTGATGTATTGGGTGCTTGATAAGAATCAAGAAGGGTTGCCTTGGAAAAACTAGCCCTAATCCTGTTTCCTTAGCCCTAATCCTTAGCTGTTTCCCTTGTAAAATACTGTATTTATTTGCAGGGATGCACAGTCTCATTCAAGAGAATTACAAAATTGAACTGTAAGCAGACATTTTCACCTGTTATACTGGCAAAAATCATCTTGTTAACTTTAATACTGTATTGGTGAGGGTTGTGAATTGGTATATCCTCTTTGGAAGGCACTAATCAAGATAACTTCTTAAGCAGCACTTTATTTTCTTTAGAAACTAAATTTACAATTCCATCTTAAAGTTGAAAGTTGGCAACAAGTCTTTACAATTTAGGATCTTTCTCCATAGCCTCTCTAAAGATCTTAATTCCTAAACTACTCCATGAGCTCTGAAATGGTGTTCCCCACACCGTTCTGGAAGTTTTCACATCTTAATGTGAGATCTGACACCTCTTGTTAACGAAGGGAACTGTTAAAAGCTGTCTTCCTCTTGGCTAACGCAGTCCACCAGCAATGTTAACAATTAATTTACTATTTAAAAACAAAACTACTCAAGCATTGCTTGGAACTGTTACGCTGGGAATCCTTTCCAGAAAATTCACTCCCTGAGAGAAAAGAGAGATCCTAACCAGTTGCTTCTACGGACGATCACCCTAGTTTGGTGCATGTAACGGAATGTCCTTTGAAGTATAACTCAAAAGGTCAGGAATCCTTGGTCATCCTGACAAACCTAATGGCATTTACATACACGATATATCTAAAACTGATCCTAGACCAAGTATTGCAACCATAATCCCAAATAATTCCATTATTTAGCACATGAAGTTCCTACTGAGTTGCCAGAACTAGCTAGAAGCAAAGAGTGATGGTTCATCATCTTTTACAAGTAAGGAAAAAGCAGGAAGGAAAGGAAACTTCTCCTTCCTAAATTTGTGAAATTGATGGCTATCTTCATGTCTTTGATATGATTGAGAGTCCTCAATTTCCTGATCTGAGGAGTCCATTTTCAAAGTTACTGTCAAGATCAAGAAGCACTTTCAGGTTTTTCTTTGCCATGGCCCAAGAACTCCAGTCTTTCAATAGGAATCTTCTCCTTCATTGCTTTCTAAACACACTGCTGGTAGCACTTGAAGAGGCCAGTGCATGGATCCCTGGAGCCATCCCCCTTGAGGAAATTACTGGCAAACCAGTGATTGAACCACTGGTTGTATTCAGCTTTCTAGGTGGTGCAGGCCTCCCCTACATTGTTCACAATGTCAGTGTCTGTGGTGGTTGAGCAGTGCTTTATCATTTTTCTATAATAAACTATGAAGCAAATACTGAGACATCTCTGATCCAGTGGCTAAGAATCCACCTTCCAAAGCAGGGGACAATTCCTGGTTGGAGAACTAAAATCCCATAGGCCTTGGAGCAACTAAGCCCGTGTGCCTCAACTACTGAGCCTACACACTCTAGAGCCTGCATGCCACAAGAGAAGCCTGCGCACTGCCAAGAAGACCCATCGCAGCCAAAATACAAAAAGTGTGAAGCAAGTAATAAAAATGAAATGAATCCTATTGGAAGAGGAACAGTTTTGGTATAACTTTCTCCTGGGGTCATATGCATGTATATAATCTGATTTTTGAGTTGTGGGGTATCAATTTCTTCCACCCAAAGTCTGTTCGATAGGTCACTAAACAGTACTCTATTAGTACATCAAGCTTAAAAAGGCTACAGAAATAAAGTGAATATTCTAAAATTACTGCATGGGATGGAGGACCATCCTAAATGTAAAAGAACTTAGTGGAAAAGGAGAGACTACCGTTGTAGAATGAAGGTGTTTGTCCAGGGAAATAAAAGTGGTTCAGTATAAAAACAGTCAAATGTAACAAGTTAATAGGACAAGGAAAAAGCTGTATGGTCATCTCAGTAAGAAGACATTGGATAAAATTCTAACACATTAGGAATAGAAGGGAAATTTATAAACATGATACGTGTGTGTGGGTGTGTGTGGGTGTGTGGGTGTGTGTGTGTGTTTTAATGAAAAAAAAGCCCACAGCTAACATAATGAAAGGTTGAAAACTTTACCCTTAAGATCAGAAATAAGTGTCCCCACTTCAACCACTGCTTTTTAAAATTATACTGGAAGCTCTACCCAGAGTAAGAAGGAAAAAGCCAAATTGGAAAGGAAGATTGTATTCTTCCTTTCTGTATGTGGAAATTCTGTATGTGGAAAATCACAAAGAATACATAAGAAAGCTCCTAGATGTGATAATTGAATTCAGCAAAATTGCAAGTTAGGAGAGTGCAATTGTATTTCTATATACTATCTATAGTCTGAAAAAAGGTCCATTTACAACAGCATCCAAGAGAATAATATACTTAGGAATCAATTTAACCAAGGTTGTGGAAGATTTGTATGCTGACAAGAACATCCTGAAAGAAAAAATGGAAATACCTACCATATTCATGAATTGAAAGACAGTATTAAAATGGCTGTATTTCCCAAAGAAATATAGATTATATGCAATCTAAAAATTCCAAGAGATCTTTTTGCAGAAATGAAGCTCATCCTCAAATTCTATGAAGCTGCAAGGGACACTGAATAGCAAGAACAATCTTGATATCTCACTTCTTAATTTCAAAACTTAACTACAAAGCTTGAGTAATCAAAACTCTGGTACTGGCATAAGGATAGATACAGACCAGTGGAATAGAATTGAGAACCCAGAAATAAGCCGTTGCATATTTGACCATGAAAGTGTCAACACCTTTCACTGGGAAAAGGGTAGTCTGTTGGACAAGTGGTGCTAAGACAATCGCAAAACCACATAGAAAAGAATGAAGTTGGTCACCTGCCTCACTTCATATATCACTCATTAACAAAATGGATTAACAGTTTATAAGAACTAAAACTTAAATTGCCAGAAGAAAACAAGTCTTGATGACCTGGGGTTGCATTCTTATCAGATCAGATGAGATCAGATCAGTTGCTCAGTCTTAGATTTGACACTAAAAGCTCAAGGAAAAAACAAAAAAAATGGATTTCATCAAATTTAGAAATTGCATCAAAGGACATTATCAAAAATGTGAAAATGTAGCTTACAGAATGGAAGAAAATATTTGCAAAGCATATATCTGATTTGTGTTTAAAATCCAGACTACTAATTTTATATAAAGAACTTTCAAAACTATAGATAAACAGCCCAATTAACAAGTCAACAAAGGAATACACATTTCTTCAAAGAAGATATACAAATGGGCAACACATGAAAAACTTCATCATTGGTCATGAAAGAAATTCAAATCAAACCCACAATGAGATATCACTTCAACCCACTAGGATGACTTTAATGGGGGAAAAAAGCTGGCAAGGATCTGGAGAAATACTGCATTACTGGTAAGAATGTAAAATGTTGCAGTGACTATGTAAAATGATTTGACTGTTCCTCAAAAAGATAAACAGAATTACCATATGATTCTACTCTTAAGTATGTATCCAAGAGAAATGAAAATATATGTCTACACAGAAACTTGTATAGGAATGTTTGTAGTAGAATTCATAACAGGCAAAAGGTGGGAACAGCCCAACTGTCCCATCAGTGGATTAATTAATAGGTAAATTGTGGGCTGTACATTCAATGGAATATTACTCAGCCATAAAAGGAATGAAATATTGATACTGCTACTATTTGGATGAACCTTGAGAATATTCTGCTAAGTAAAAGAAACTGATCTCAGAGAGACAACAGGGAGCAGCCCTGAAGAGGGATCTTACTTCCCTGCCCAGGAATTGAACATGGGTAGCTTGGAGAAGGGGCTTCCCAGGCGGCACTAGTGGTGAAGAACCCATCTGCCAGTGCGGGAGACATAAAGAGATGCGGGTTCGATCTCCTGGAGGAGGCATGGCAGCCCACTCCAGTATTCTTGCTTGGAGAATCCCATGGACAGAGGAGCCTGGTGGGCTACAGTCCATGGGGTTGCAAAGAATCGGACATGACTGAGTGACAGCACACACCCACGCAGCCTGGATGAAAACCAGGAATCCTAGCTACTAGACCACCAGGGGCTAGAGGTTAGAAGCAAAGTTTCCCTCTTACCCTTTTGAAAGGATTTTTCAAAGAGGCAGAAACTGAAAACAGGTGTGAAGTTTATTATTTGAGACAGCATGAGATGTGGGAGAGCACAACAGAGAAACAGTTTGTTTATTTAAGACAGGTGAACGAATCTAGAGCATGTTATACAGAGTGAAGTAAGAAAAATAATGTATTAACACATACAGAATCTAGAAAAATGATATTGATGAAGCTATTTGCAAGGAAGGAATGAAGATGCAGGTGTAGAGAATGGACTTGTGGATGCAGGGGGGAGGGAAAGGGGGACAGAGAAAGCAGCATCAGCATATATATGTATACTATCAGGTGTAAGATGGATACTAGTGAGAAGTTGCTGTGTAGTGCAGGGAGCCTATTCGGGTGCTCTGTGATGACCTGGAGGGATGGGATGGGGTGGGGGGGGTGCGGGGAGAAGGGAAGGGTTGTGTGTATAATTATGGCTGATATGAGTTGTATGGCGGAAACCAACACAGCATTGTAAAAATTTTTAAAAAAGTTATATATACTGTATGGCATTAAAAAAAAGATACTGCAAAAATAAATAAATAAATAAACACTGAAGCAAGCCAGAGATACACAGCTAGAGAGAAAGAGTATGGGCACCCTCTACTGAGGCAGGACACAGATAAGAGGTGATTTGTTGTTCAGTTGATCAGTCATGTCCAACTCTAACCCCATGGACTGCCGCACACCAGCTTCATCTCCTGGAGCTTGCTCAAACTCATGTCCACTGAGTCAGTGATGCCATTTAACCATCTTGTCCTTTGTTGTCCCCTTCTGCCTTCAACCTTTCCCAGCATCAGGGTCTTTTCTAATGAGTCAGCTCTTCACATCAGGTGGCCAAAATATTGGAGCTTCAACTTCAGCATCAGTCCTTCCAATGAATATTCAGGGTTGATTTCCTTTAGGATTGACTGGTTTGATCTTGCTATCCAAGGGACTCTCAAGAGTCTTCTCCAACACCACAGTTCAAAAGCATCAATTCTTTGGCGCTCAGCCTTTATGGTTCAACTGTCTATGGTTCAAGTCATCCATACATGACTACTGGAAAAACAATAGCTTTGATTATACAGACCTTTGTTGGCAAAGTAATATCTCTGCTCCTTAATAGACTGTCTAGGTTTGTCATAGCTTTTCTTCCAAGGAGCATTTTTAATTTCATGGCTGCAGTCACCACTGCAGTGATTTTGGAGTCCAAGAAAATAAAGTCTGTCACTATTTCCATTGTTTCCCCATCTATTTGCCATGAAGTGATGGGATCAGATGCCATGATCTTCATTTTTTGAATGTTGAGTTTTAAGCTGGCTTTTTCACTCTCTTCTTTCATCTTCATCAACAGGCTGTTTAGTTCCTTTTCACTTTCTGCCGTAAGGGGGTGTCATCTGCATATCTGAGGTTATTGATATTTCTCCCGACAATCTTGATTCCAGCTTGTGTTTCTTCCAGCCCAGCATTTCTCATGATGTACTCTGCATAGACATTAAATAAGCAGGATGACAATACAGCCTTGACGTACTCCTTTCCCTATTTGGATCCAATCTGTTGTTCCATGTCTGGTTCTAACTGTTGCTTCTTGACCTGCATACAGCTTTCTCAGGAGACAGGTAAGGTGGTCTGGTATTCCCATCTCTTTAAGAATTTTCCACATTTTGCTGTGATCCACACAAAGAGGTGATTGAAATCACTCATATAGGACAGTTCTTCAGTGTCTTTGTTTACATTTGGCCAATTATCTTGTTTCTTTCTTCACTCCTAACTAGTCCTTGGACTCTCCCCCAGATGCCTATGCAACATTTTTCTAAGATTCCACCACAGAGGCTTGTGGGTACATGTCTACACTTATTATGGGAAGGTGTTGCTCCCTCCCCCAACCCCCCCACTTTTTTAAGCTTTTTTTTTCACTGTCTCTCCCTCCTTAATCCTCCCTCTACTTGTCCTGGTGTTTCTTTCTTTTTTCTTTCTCTTTTTGGCTGTCCTGGGTCTTCATTGCTGCCAGACTTTTCTCTGGTTGGAGTGAGCAGGGGCTGCTCTCCAGTTGCAGTGCACAGGCTTCTCATTGTGGTGGTTTCTCTTGTTGCAGAGCACAGGCTCTAGGGTGTGTGAGCTCAGAGGTGTGGTTCCTAGACTCTAGAGCACAGGCTCAATAGTTGTAGTGCACAGGCCCAGTTGCTCTGTGGCATGTGGGATCATCCTGGATCTGGGATTGACTTGTGTCTCCTGCATTGGCAGGTGTATTCTTTACCATTGAGCCACCAGGGTAGCCCTTCTTCCCTTTCTGACCCCCAAGGAGCCTTCCTCTGCATGTGCAGACAGGGAAGTTTCACTTGACCTCAGGAGTGGTCATCTTATCTCCACTTTAGCAGAGCTCAGCTTCTGCCATTAGCTTTGTCCTTGGAGTGTCTGGGTGAGAACAAAGCTCCAAATTTACTCCACTTAACAAGCACCATCTGTTTAGTGCTGCTGCTGCTGCTGCTAAGTCGCTTCAGTCGTGTCCAACTCTGTGCGACCCCAGAGACGGCAGTCCACCAGGCTCCCCTGTCCCTGGGATTCTCCAGGCAAGAACACTGGAGTGGGTTGCCATTTCCTTCTCCAATGCATGAAAGTGAAAAGTGAAAGGGAAGTCGCTCAGTGTCCGACTCTTAGCGACCCCATGGACTGCTGCCTACCAGGCTCCTCCGTCCATGGGATTTTCCAGGCAAGAGTACTGGAGTGGGGTGCCATTGCCTTCTCTGTCTGTCTAGTGCAGGGGCCTGTTTATCTCTTCCCTCAAAACTAGACCCAGCAGGGCATATATGGCTCCTTTTTGTTTTTAGTTTGCATGTTCTTTTTTTTAAAAATTGAGATATTTGTTGTTGTAATTGTTCAGTCACTAAGTCATTCCAACTCTTTGTGATCCCATGAACTGTAGCACGCCAGGCTTCCCTTCCTTCACTATCTCCTAGAGTTTGCTCAAACTCATGTCCATTGAGTTGGTGATGTCATCCAATCATCTCATCCTCTCTCACCCCCTTCCCCTCCTGCCCTCAATCCTTCCCAGCATCAGGGTCTTTTCCAATGAGTTGGCTCTTCACAACAGGTGGCCAAAATATTGGAATATCGGCTTCAGCATCAGTCCTTCCAATGAATATTCAGGGTTGACTTCCTTTAGGACTGACTGGTTTGATCTCCTTGCTGTCCAAGGGACTCTTAAGAGTCTTCTCCAGCACCACAGTTTGAAAGCATCAGTTCTTTGGCACTCAGCCTTCTTTATGGTCCAACTCTCACATCCATACATGACTACTGGAGAAACCATAGCTTTGACTATATGTACCTTTGTTGGCAAAATGAGGTCTGCTTTTTAATATACTGTCTAGGTTTGTCATAGATTTTCTTCCAAATAGCTTTCTTTAAAATATTCATATTTTAATTTTATGACTGCAGTCACCATCCAAAGTGATTTTGGAGCCCAAGAAAATCTGCCACTGTTTCCATTTTTTCCCCATCTATTTGCTATGAAGTGATGGAATTGGATGCCATCATCTTTGTTTTTTGAATGGTGAATTTCAAAGCTAGCTTTTTCACTTTACTCTCACACTCATCAGGAGGCTCTTTAGTTCCTCTTCACTTTCTGCCATTAGGGTGGTGCCATCTGCATATCTGAGGTTGTTGATATTTCTCCCAGGAATCTTGGTTCCAGCTTATGATTCATCCAGCCTATCATTTCACATGATATACTCTGCATAGAAGTTAAATAAGCAGGGTGACAATAGAGCCTTGATGTATTCCTTTCCCAATTTTGAACCAGCCCGTTGTCCCATGTCTGATTCTAACTTGCTCCTTGTCCTCCATACAGGTTTCTCAGAAGACAGGTAAGGTGGTATGGTATTCCCATCTCTTTAAGAATTTCCCATAATTTGTTGTAATCCACACAGTCAAAGGCTTTAGTGTAGTCAATGAACCAGAAGTAGATGTTTCTCTGGAATTGTCTCACTTTTTCTATGATCCAGTGAATGTTGGCAATTTGGTCTCTGGTTCCTCTGCCTTTTTGTAAATCCAGCTTGTACATCTGGAAGTTCTCTGTTCTAGCTTGAAGAATTTTGAACATTACTTTGCTAGCATGTGAAATGTGTGCAATTGTACAGTAGTTTGAACATTCTTTGGTATTGCCCTTCTTTGGGATTGAAATGAAAACTGACAGTCTTATGTACCTCTTAAATTGTCACCCCTTTATTGCCCTCACCTCTTTCCTCTATTTGTTGGTAACCATAAATTTGCTCTCTGTGACAGAGTGAGTCTGTTTCTTTTTGTTATGTTCACTAGTTTGTTGGATTTTTTTAGATTCCACACACAACTGATATCATACAGTATTTGTCTTTATCTGATTTATTTCACTTAGCATCAGTTCAGTTGCTCAGTCGTGTCTGACTCTTTGCGACCCCATGAATTGCAGCACCCCAGGCCTCCCTGTCCATCACCAACTCCCAGAGTTCACTCAAAGTCACGTCCATCGAGTTGGTGATGCCATCCAGCCATCTCATCCTCTGTTGTCCCCTTCTCCTCCTGCCCCCAATCCCTCCCAGCATCAGAGTCTTTTCCAATGAGTCAACTCTTTGCATGAGGTGGCCAAAGTACTGAAGTTTCAGCTTTAGCATCAGTCCTTCCAAAGAACACCCAG
>NW_011494635.1:14282990-14283384 GCF_000754665.1 Bison bison bison
CAGCCTTCCAATGAATATTCAGGGTTGACTTCCTTTAGGACTGACTGGTTTGATCTCCTTGCAGTCCAAGGGACTCTCAAGAGTCTTCTCCAACACCACAGTTCAAAACCAGCAATTCTTCAGTGCTCAGCTTTCTTCACAGTCCAACTCTCACATCCATACATGACCACTGGAAAAACCATAGCCTTGACTAGACAGACCTTTGTTGGCAAAGTAATGTCTCTGCTTTTCAATATACTATCTAGGTTGGTCATAACTTTCCTTCCAAGGAGTAAGCATCTTTTAATTTCATGGCTGCAGTCACCGTCTGCAGTGATTTTGGAGCCCCAAAATATAAAGTCTGACACTGTTTCCACTGTTTCCCCATCTATTTCCCATGAAGTGATGGGACCAA
>NW_011494635.1:14283606-14292555 GCF_000754665.1 Bison bison bison
ATTGGTATTTCTCCTGGCAATCTTAATTCCAGCTTGTACTTCTTCCAGCCCAGCATTTCTCATGATGTACTCTGCATATAAGTTAAATAAGCAGGGTGACAATATACAGCCTTGACGAACTCCTTTTCCTGTTTGGAACCAGTCTGTTGTTCCATGTCCAGTTCTAACTGTTGCTTCTTAACCTGCATATAGGTTTCTCACTTAGCATAGTGACCTCCAAATCCATTCATTTTGTTGCAAATGGCAAAAATTCCTTCTTTTCTATGTCTGAATAGTATTCCTTTATATATACATGCATATGATAGATATGTATAATATATATACCACATCTGTAGCTGTATCTGTATGAATGCGTTAGTTCCTCAGTTGTGTCTAACTCTTTGCGACCCCGTGGACTGTAGCTGGCCAGGCTCCTCTGTCCATGGAATTCTCGAGGCAAGAATCCTGGAGTGGGTTGCCATTCCCTTCTCCAGGGGATCTTCTTGACCCAGGGATCGAACCTAGGTCTCCTCTGTTGCAGGCAAATTCTTTAACATCTGAGCCACCAGAGGAGCCCCTATCTGTATCTATATGTCTATATCTATATATACCAGTTCAGTTGCCTGTGGGAAAAGAAACCTAGTTCAAGGGAAACAGAAATGGACAGGAGAGTTTCCACTCTATGCCACTTAGAACTTAAAATATTTAACAGTGTGAGTTCATTACCTACTTTAAAAAATTAAGTGCATTTTAAAAATTCAAAATTGTAAAATAATGAGTGTACTTAAAAAAGTAAATCCACCAGGAGGCAGCCATGCTCTGTCAGGAGGAAGGAAGCAGCAGATATGTGAGCTCAATCTTACTAATGGATGCTGGGATTGTGGGTTTTTTGTTTTTTTTTTTTTCTCTCCCTAATACTCTGTATTTTCTAATTTTCTACAAAGACCTATACAGAAATAAAATACACTTAAGGAAAGAAGGAAGTGTAAAGCCCTGCCCCTTTATAGCTATGTCTGTATGTATAAACTCCTGAAAGTAGGGTTACCGAGGGAGAGTGGGGCTGCATTTAAAGTGTTGATAGACCTACCAGGTATCCCTCCAGTGGTATCACCCTACACCACTCACAGTGGTGTGTGCAGGTGCTGGGAGTTTGTAGTTACAGTGTTACATCTTATTCAGTTTAAGTTAAAAATAGCTCCTTGTTTTAATTAATATGTGTTTAGCTAAAGGGACACTAGTTATATTTTCATATATTTAAAAGTAACTTATGTATAATCATATAAGAAATGAATCGCCAGTCCAGGTTTGATGCAGGATACGGGATGCTTGGGGCTGGTGCACTGGGATAACCCAGAGGGATGGTACGGGGAGGGAGGTGGGAGGGGGGTTCAGAATGGGGAACATGTGTATACCCATGCGATTTCATGTTGATGTATGGCAAAACCAATACAATACTGTAAAGGAATTAGCCTCCAATTAAAATAAATAAATTAATTTAAAAAAGTAACCTACTTTGTTTTCAGTAAACTACTTCCTTGGCTCTACCAAGGGCTGGAAATCAGTCCATGTTGTTTCCTACTTTGTGCACTGAACACATGCTGTTGAATAAATTAATGATGAGTAACTTTTCCAAGCTCACTTTCCTCATCTATTAAGTGGGAGCGTGTCTTCTTGTCTCATGGGGGGCGGCATTGTGCCCTTCGCCAGCTTTGATTTGGATATCTGAGACTGATCTATCTGTGCACCACAAGTGTTTGAAACGATTTATTGTAGACATAATGAGGCTTTCTGGGGAGGCAGGGCAGGGTCCCGAACAGGTCTGAAAATGTTTTGAGAGAGCAGGGTGGGGCAACTCTCCCATTTCACTGTGGTTGTTGGGGTAGGGGATGCTGTGGTGAGGTCCCATAAAAGGGCCAGGGCATGTATGGCTTGGACATCCCACAGGTGTCAAGGGAGGGTGCCCATAGTTTTCTTATGAGCTTTGAAGCTGTCAGCAGTCAAACAGCAAAAATGAAGTGGGCCTTGGTATGACAGAACCTTATCTCTTGTTCTTTAGTCATTAAGTCGTATCTGACATTGACTCCATGGACAGTAGCATGCCTTAAATCACTGAAGATTAGATGAGGTAATATACACAATAAGCTTGCCATAGAGGAAATGGTCAATAAATATTTGCCATTATTATTGTTATTCTTGAGTCTTTCAATTGTAGCTTTGTAAGAAGTTTTTTTCCCTTGTTTTTTTCATTTTGAATATAACCTTAGAATTTTTTTTCCTACTGATCTGCTGTCACTGTAGATCTCATTATAGAGTGAGATCTATAGTGACAATATTGACAAATCTTCTTACATATCATATGGCTTACTTTGAACCATACTTACTTTGAGTCTTTGTTTCATCCCACTTTTAACCAGGTACAGTGCTTTGCATGGAGTCTAAGAAAGAAAATGCCTGTTTCCAGAATCCTCATATTGAACCCAGCCCAATGCTGGGTGCTTCATATATGTCATGTCAGGGAATGTATTTGACATGAATGGAAGAGACTATCCCTGTGGTATTGGCTGGGGAAGCTGGTTGATAAATCTGAATATGATATATCTGCTCCTAGATAAACACCCAACAGAAATTCTGACATATGCTTACAAGAAGACATGTGCAGGAAAGTGCATAGTGACTCTATTCATAACAGCCAAACCTGGGAAGTACCCAAAGATTCATTGACAGTACACAAATAAACTTGTAGTATATTCACACATTGGAATGTTGCACATCAAGGAGTATGAAAGATACACAGTATGAAAGATACACAGAAATACGGATGAATCTTCTATAAAAATGTCAAGTGACAGAAGCCAGACCAATCACAAAATACATATTGTGTAATTCCACTCATGAAGGACAAAAACTAATCTTTGATTCTGCAATCTAGGATAATGTTTACCCTTAAAGGGGGCACAATGGGAATTTTTAGGGTGCTCGGTAGTGTTCTGTTTTTTTGATCTGAGTGCTGGTTATGTAGGGGGTTCATTTTGTGAAAATTCAGGAAGTTTCACATACAAATGCATTTCTGTGTCTTTGTTAAGCCCCTAAAAAACCTCATAGGGGAAAATCTGAAAGGAACAAAATATTAATAGAATTCTTTGTACTTGATGAGCTAACATCCTTGAACGTGGAGAAGGATAATAAATAATAAATAGCCAAATAAATAATTGCTTTGGAGAAAAGGATGAGGTCTGAGTTGCAGAGTGCTGTGAGTATGGTGCTATTTAATGAAGTTGGTTAGAAAAGGCCCTACTAATAAAGAACAATTTGAGCAGAAACCTGTTGGATGTAAGGGAGCAAGTCATGCAGAAAAGATTGAGGATCGAGAAAAAGGATTCCAGATGGAGGGCACAACAACTGCAAAGGCACTAAGGTGGGAGTGAGTTTTTCAGAGACTGTCAAGAAGGTCACAGGCCACGTATCAATTGATTCCAGTTGTTAAGGTTTGTCAGTGGAGGATACTTTGCAGGAAGACATTGCAGGAAGAGAGGGCTTTCTGTCCTGGTTCTACTGTGCTCTAGAGGATTTCTGCAGGGAAAGTGACTTTAAAAAAATTTATTTTTAATTGGAGGATAATTGCTTTACAATGCCGTGTTTGTTTCTGCCAAACACAGCATGAATCGCAGTAAGTATACATATGTACCCTCCTCTTAAACCTCCCTGCAACCCCCACCCCACCCCACCCCTCTAGGTTGTTACAGAGGACGAGATTGAGCTCCTTGTGTTATATAGCAACTTCCCACTAACCATCTGTTTCACCTATGGTAATGTATGTGTTTCAGTGCTACTCTCTCAATTTGTCCCACCCTCTCCTTCCCCTGCTGTGACCACAAGTCTGTTCTCTATTTCTGTGTCTCTATTCCTGCCCTACAAATAGGTTCATCGGTACCATTTTTCTAGATTCCATATATATGCATTGTATACAATATTTGTTTTTCTCTTTCTGACTTACTTCACTGTATATAACAGGCTCTAGGTTCATCCACCTTAACAGAATTGACTCAAATTCATTCCTTTTTGTGGCTGAGTAATATTACATTGTATTTATGTACCACATCTTCATCCATTCTTCTGTTGGTAGACATTTAGGTTGCTTCTCTCTGACAAAAATTGTAGTGATATCTTTTTCAATCCATCTCTCTGAGTAATGATAATAAAAACAAAAATAAATAGGAGCTACTTAAACTCAAAGGCTTTTGCACAGCAAAGTCAACCATAAACAATATGAAAAGATAATGCACAGAATGGGAGAAAATTTTGCAAATGATGCAACTGACAAGGGATTAGTCTCCAAAATTTACAAACAACTCATGTGGTTTAATATCATAAGAAAAAACCCAACAAAAAATGGGCAGAAGACCTAAACAGACATTTCTCCAAGGAAGACATATAGACGGCCAACAGGCACAGGAAAATGATGCAAATCAAAACTACAGTGAGATATCACCTCACAGTCAGAATGGATATCATCAAAAGATAATAAATGCTGGAGAAGATGTGGAGAGAAGGGAGCCCTCCTACACTGTCGGTGGGAATGTAAATTGGTACAGCCACTGTGGAGAACAGTATGGAGGTTCCTTAAAAAACTAAAAATAGAGTTATCATATGATCCTGCAATCCCACTCTTGGGCATATATCCAGAGAAATGTGGTCCGAAAGGATATATGCACCCCAATGTTCACTGCAGCACTGTTTACAATAGCCACTTACAATGTAATTATTGACAGGTATGTTCTTATATTAATAATCTCAGATACGCAGATGACACCACCCTTATGGCAGAAAGTGAAGAGGAACAAAGAGCCTCTTGATGAAAGTGAAAGAGGTGAAAAAACTGGGTTAAAACTCAACATTCAAAAAACTAAGATCATGGCACCTTGTCCCAACACTTCATGGCAAATAGATGCGGGAACAATGGAAACAGTGACAGACTTTTATTTTCTTGGGCTCTAAAATCACTGTAGATGGAGACTGCAGCCATGAAATTAAAAGACACTTGCTCCTTGGAAGAAAAGTTATGATCAACCTAAACAATGTATTAAAAAGCAAAGACATTACTTTGCCAACAAAGGTCTGTATAGTCAAAGCTATGGTTTTTCCAGTAGTCACATATGAATGTGAGAGTTGAACTATAAAGAAGACTGAGCGCCAAAGAATTGATGTTTTTGAACTGTGATGTTGGAGAAGACTCCTGAGAGTCTCTTGGACAGCATGGAGATCAAACCTGTCAATCCTAAAGGAAATCAACCCTGAATATTCATTGGAAGGACTGATGCTGAAGCTGAAGCTTCAATGCTTTGGCCACCTTATGCAAAGAGCTGACTTGTTAGATAAGTCCCTGATGGTGGGAAAGATTGAAGGCAGGAGGAGAAGGGAATGACAGAGGATGAAATGGTTGGATGGCATCACTGACTCAATGGACACGAGTTTGAGCAAGTTCTGGGAGATAGGGAGGACGGGGAAACCTGGCATACTACAGTCCATGTTGTCGCAAAGAGTCGGACACAACTGAGTGACTGAAAAACAACTGTTCTTATTGCTATGTTGTTTAGTATCTTTTGGTTGTTTCTGTATTGAAAGTTTTTTGTTCCTTCTTTTGCTCTCTTCATTTGTGATTTGATGGTTATCTTCAGTGTTATTTTGGAATCTTTTCATTTTTTGGTGTGTATCCATTATAGGTTTTTGGTTCATATACAACTATATATATAACTATATATACACACACATACATATATGTGACTATTTTAAGTTGATGTTCTTTTCAGTTTGAATGCATTCTTACAATCTTGCATTTTTACTCTCCCCATAGTCAGTGTTTTTGGCATCATATTTTACATCATTTTTTGTGTGTATCCTTTAACTACCTATTGTGGATATAGGTGGTTTCACTGATTTTGTCTTGTAACTTTCCTACTAAATTTATAATTGGTTGATCTACTACCTTTACTGTATGTTTGCCTTTACGAATGAGATTTTCCTTTTGTAATTTTCATTTTTTCTGATTGTGGTATTTTCTTTTCTACTTAGAGAAATCCCTTTAATGTTTCTTGTGAAGCTGGTGTAGTGTTGCTGAACTCTTTTAGCTTTGCTTGTCTGTGAAACTATAAAGTCTGAATGATAGCCTTTCTGGATAGAGTATTCATGCTTATAGGTTTCTTCCTTTCATCATTTAGAGGGATGGACCCTATAGGGAGGACTCCAAAATGGCACCAGCCAACAGTACTGTCCTTGTAGTAGAACAAACTCAAAAATGGTCATCATGAACATCCCTTTCCCCAAGGGGAGTCCCAGTTACCTCCTGCGTCTCCAGGAGGCTTTCCAAGATCAGTAAATGGGTCTGACCCAGGATCCTTATATTACTCTTTCTGAGTTGGGCCTCAGATTTGTAGGCAAGATTTTGAATGAAGTCTCTGGTTCCTACAGCCCTTGCTTTCCCATACTCAAGCCCCATTGGTCTTCAAATCCAGGCTTCTGGGAGCTCATCTTTCTGCTTCAGGACCTCCAGACTAGGGAGCTTGATGTGGGCCTCACACCCCTTGCTCCTTGGGGGAAACCTCTCCAATTGTGGTTATCCTTCTATTTGAGGTTACCTATCCAGATGGGTGAGTCTTGACTATACTGCATCTCCACCCCCTCCTTCCTTTCTAATTGTAGTTTCTTCTTTGTGTCTTCAGTTATAGAAAGTCTTTTCTGCTATTTTTCAGGTCATTCTCATAAAGAATAAATACTTGTAATTTTGGTGTGCTCATAGGACAAGGTAATCTCAGGGTCTTCCTACTCCATGATCTCGGCCACATTTTGAATAATTCCAAGGTTTTTGACCTGAAAAGCTGGAAAGAAGGAGGTTCCACTAACAGTGGGAAAGGACAGGAGTCAGAGATTCAGTTTGGATATGTTATGTTAGACACAACAACTTGAGAAACATTTATTTAAGAACATCTACCAAGCCTCAATATGAACAATGGGGATTCATGGCATATGAGCTGTTCTCCCACTACCCACCACCCCCACCTCTGTAGTCCTATGAGGACATGGTAGGCCATGAAGGCTAATGAAAGGGACAGACTTTATGGGAGAAGAGTACAGAACCACTTGCCAGAGTGGTTGTAAAAATCAGCAGTGACATCAGTGGCAAATAATTAGAGAAGGCCAACAGCACAGCTAACCTAAGGTCTCTGTAATGGTTGGGGCAAGCAACAGACAGATAAACCAGCCAGAAATTTAACAAGGGAGATCTAGGTAGGAGTCAACCAGAGTGGATCTTTGTAAGATCTCTGCTTAATTCCTGGTGGTCTGAAAGGCTGTGCTCATGCTCAAGGCTGTGAGCTCCTACGGAGAGACCAGAGAGGACAGCAGCCAGCTGCTCCTTCCTTGTTGAAGGTGAGGTACTGTAAACACAGAGCATAAAATGTGGACCCCCCCTCCTTGAAAGTTGCTTGAACTTTAAACACGTTCTCTAAACCACTCACAGATCCATCAGCAAAGAATGGGTGTTTTACTGGCTCAAGGTGCTTTCAGCACAACCTCTGACTAATCATATGTTGGCCAAGAGTGACCTCTAGGAAGTCAGGCTTAAAAGTAAAAGCAAGAATTAAAAAGAACCCTAAGTAAAGACATCGGCGCACAATGTGAGGGAAATAGATTTCATGGAATTAATCCAGGCAAACAAATCCAGGACACACACAAAAAACACTACTAACAATCACCCCTTCTGGTGGGATTAGAATTCAGAGTTGCAATGATACATAAAATGTCCAATCTTCAACAGAAAGTATAAGACATGCAACACACACATACACACATACCCACACCCAGGAAAGTGTGACTCCTACAGAGAAGAAAGCAGTCAATAACACAATCTCTTTGGGGACCCAGATGTTAGACTTAGTAGAACAAGACTTCAAAGCAGCTATTATCATTATGTTGACCTAACAAATCTGTAGAACACCCAGCAACAACAGAACACACATTCTTCTCAGGCACACGTGGAACGTTCTCAAGGACAGACTAATTGCCAGACAACAAAAAGAGCCTCAATCAATTATTTTTCAGATTAAACTTTTTATTTTGAGATAAGTATAGATTCACATGCATCTGTACGAAGCAATATGGAGAGATGCACATATTCTTTACCTGGTTTCCCCTAGTGGTAGCATCTGGCAAAACATCTTGTATGGTATCACAACCAGGATATTAACGAAGCAGTCAAGAGAGAGAATATCCCATCACAAGGATCCTTGTTATGCCCTTTTATACACACACTCATTCACCTTCAACTACCTCCTTAACCTCTGGCAACCACTAATCTCTTCTCTATTTCTATGACTTTGTCACTTCAAGAATGTTACATACTGTTGGCTCTCTGCATCTATGGGTTCCACTTTCATGGATTCCACCAACCATGGACTGACATTCTGCAACTGATTGAATTCATGGATGCAAAATCTCTGGATGAAGACAGTTGACAGTACTGTGCTGTTTTGTACAAGGGACTTTAGTGTCCTTGGATTCTGGCATCTGAGAGGGTCCTGGAACCAGTCCCTCTAGATACTGAGGGATGATTGTACATGGGATCAGATAGCAGGTGACATTTTAGAATTGACTTTTTTCACTCAGCATGGTTCTAGGAGATTCTTCCAGGTGTTGCATGTATCAAGTCTGTTCCTTTTTTATTGCTAAGTAGTATTCCACAATATGGATATACCACAGTTTAACTACTCACCAGCTGAAAGACATCTAGGTTGCTTTCCATTTGGGTCTACTACAAATCAAGCTGCAATAAATATTTATGTACAGGTTTTTATGTGATCACATTTTTCATTTCTTGGAATAAGTGCCAAGAGTACAATTGTTGAGTTATGTTAGTTGCATGTTTTTTAAAAAAGGGTTTTGTGTGTGTGTGTGTGTGTGTGTGTGTGTGTGTGTGTT
>NW_011494635.1:14292817-14293412 GCF_000754665.1 Bison bison bison
TTTTGCATTTTATTTATTTATTTATTTTTCTTTATTATTTTTTTTTCTAATTTTATTTTATTTTTAAACTCCACATAATTGTATTAGCTTTGCCAAACATCAAAATGAATCTGCCACAGGTATACATGTGATCCCCATCCTGAACCCCCCTCCCTCCTCCCTCCCCACACCATCCCTCTGGGCCGTCCCAGTGCACCAGCCCCAAGCATCCAGCATTGTGCAACGAACCTGGACTGGCAACTCGTTTCCTACATGATATTTTACATGTTTCATTGCCATTCTCCCAAATCTTCCCACCCTCTCCCTCTCCCACAGAGTCCATAAGACTGTTCTACACATCAGTGTCTCTTTTGCTGTCTCATACACCAGGTTATTGTTACCATCTTTCTAAATTCCATATATATGCGTTAGTATACTGTATTTATGTTTTTCCTTCTGGCTTACTTCACTCTGTATAATAGGCTCCAGTTTCATCCACCTCATTAGAACTGATTCAAATGTATTCTTTTTAATGGCTGAGTAATACTCCATTGTGTATATGTACCATAGCTTTCTTATCCATTCATCTGCTGATGAAACCAGAAGGGAAAGAGAC
>NW_011494635.1:14293512-14317604 GCF_000754665.1 Bison bison bison
GGGGATGACAGAGGATGAGATGGCTGGATAGCATCACCGACTCGATGGACGTGAGTTTGAGTGAACTCCGGGAGTTGGTGATGGACAGGGAGGCCTGGCGTGCTGCGATTCATGGGGTCGCAAAGAGTCAGACACGACTGAGCGACTGAACTGAAATGAACTGAATGTCTAACAACATTAACATCTTTTCATGTGCTTGTTTGCCATCTCTATCCTACTCAAGGAAAAGTTTATAGATTTTCAGGTTTTCTTAGAGAGCTTTTATGCTGTTCTTTACATATTCTAAATGCTAGTTCTTTGTCAGATATGTGGTTTGCAAACATTTTCTTCCAATGTGTAGCTTGTCTTTTCATTCTCTTAACAGAATCTTTTTGCAGAGCAAATGTTTGATTTTTGATGAAGTCTAATTTATCAGTTTTTCTTCTTGGAATTTTGATAGAAATTGCATTAAAACTGTATATCAGTTTGAGTAGAACTGACTTTTTAATTATGTTGAGGCTTTCAATTTATGAACATGGTATGTCTCTCCATTTATTTGGGTCTTCTTTGATTTCTTTCACCAACATTTTATAGTTTTCAGCATATAAATACATATGTTTTGTTAACTTTACATTTAATTTTTTTTAGTGATTATAAATATATTTTAAATTTTAGTTTGGATTAGTCATTGATGGTACATAGAAATGCATTTGATTAAGGAATTGGCTCACACAACTATGGAGGCTGACAAATCATATATATTTATATATACATATATATATAAAATCTCCTATTGATTCTGTTTCTGTAGAGAACCCTGACTAACATGAGCATCACCACTACCACAATCACCCTCTGCCTTTTTTGCTTCAATTTAAGAAAGAGTCATAAATTGGAGGGAAGGGATTGACTACAGAGGGGCATGTAACAATTTGGGGGAGATAAAAAAAAAGAGTCTGATAACCCACTCTGCCAGACCAATAGATAGCATGCCAAGGATCTTTCTGAGGGACAGCCTTTTAGGCCTACTGAAAAGATGACATAAATGAGAAGCTATTGAAGTGGTCACGTTCAAGGTACTGGCCTCTGAATCCCCTCTTGTTGGTTGCTATACAGGAATTGAAGATTGGGCCACTGACCAATGTTAGAAGGAAGGTATTGAGCTGCATGACACTTTGGGTGCACTGGCTTTCTCTTTGTCCCCTAGACACATCATGCTTATTTCTACCTCTACCTCACTGCCTGGGTGAGTCAAGGTTCTTGGTTGCAACCAATAAAAACAAAAACAAAAACTGACTCTTGTCGACTTAGGCAAGAGGCGATGGAGTCAAAATTATGTATAGATTAGAGAGGATGCTAACAGGCCAGACACAGGGAAATACGGGATTCCATGAGTATCCACAGAATTAAAAAGCGGGCAGCAGGTAACAGTATGGCAGACTACTTATTTCCAAAACTATCTACAGCAGTATTTCCAACCCTATAAACTCTTCCAGAATCTTTCCACTTCTTATCATGAATTGCGTCTATTTCTCCTCCCCTTGAACCAAGAGAAACTTTGTAACTTCTTTGATGAATAGAATATGGCAGAGTGACACTGTTGACCCCCAATCCCAGGTCATAAGGGCAATATGGCTTCCATCTGACTCTTTCATGAGCTACTCCCCTTGAAACCCAACCACCATGTTGTGAGGAAGCCCAGGCTATGTGGAGAGGTAGTAGGTACATGTTTTGGCCCATATCCACAGCCTAGGGTCAGCCAACAGCCAGCACTGACACCAGAAATGTGAGTAAACAAGCCTTCAAATGATCCCAGACCTAGTTTTTGAGCAGCCCCAGCTTCATTAGGTTGAGCAGAGGTGGCTGTCTCTACCAGTTCAGTCAGTTCAGTTGCTCAGTTGTGTCCAACTCTTTGGGACCCCATGAATCGCAGCACGCCAGGCCTCCCTGTCCATCACCAACTCCTGGAGTTCACTCAAACTCACGTCCATCGAGTCAGTGATGCCATCCAGCCATCTCATCCTCTGTCATCCCCTTCTCCTCCTGCCCCCAATCCCTCCCAGCATCAGAGTCTTTTCCAATGGGTCAGCTCTTCGCATGAGGTGGCCAAAGTACTGGAGTTTCAGCTTCAGCATCAGTCCTTCCAATGAACACCCAGGGCTGATCTCCTTCAGAATGGACTAGTTGGATCTCCTTGCAGTCCAAGGGACTCTCAGTAGTCTTCTCCAACACCACAGTTCAAAAGCATCAATTCTTCGGCGCTCAGCTTTCTTCACAGTCCAACTCTCACATCCATACATGCCCATGAGAAAAATAATTATGGTAATTATTTTGAGCCTTTATGGGTTGGTTTGTTACACAGTGAGTGGTAATAGGAACATTCGCAACCATGTTGTAGCATAAATCACATGGTTATGACACTGCCCAAGGCTCTACCACCATTAAATAAGTTAGTATGTGTAAAGTACTTGAAACAGTTTCTGGCATGTAAGGAACTCTCTAGGAAACACACTCATTTAGATTTTGATCATTATTTTTATTATCAAAATTTCAGCTTAAACGTCACTTCCTCAGAGAATCTTTCTCTGATGCCATTATCTCCCCACCATCTGGGGACAGATGGCCTTTAGTTTTATTTATTTGTTTTTTGTCATGTGTCACTAAATTTAATTAACTTATTTACTTAAAAACTTGCTTACTTATTTACCTGTGTCTCTCACTTTACTTTTTATACTTTTAAAAATGTGATTGAATACCTCTGCATACCAGCTGGAAGGTAATCCCCTTAGTGCAGGGAACTTGGGATCTCACCACTCTGTCCTTGGGTTGAGCAGACTGCAAGGTGGTGGACAGGCAGATGTGCTATCCAGACCATCCATCAGTGGAGGACTTCTTTCCCCAAATGCTAGAAGTGCTGTCTGCAGACAACCCTCGGCTGTCGGCCACTTTCAGAATGGCCTTAGCTGTGCTGCTGCTGCTGCTAAGTTGCTTCAGTCGTGTCCGACTCTTTGCGACCCCATAGATGGCAGCCCACCAGGCTCCCCTGTCCCTGGGATTCTCCAGGCAAGAATACTGGAGTGGGTTGCCATTTCCTTCTCCAATGCATGAAGGTGAAAAGTGAAAGTGAAGTTGCTCAGTCCTGTCTGACTCTGAGCGACCCCATGGACTGCAGCCTACTGGGCTCCTCCGTCCATGGGATTTTCCAGGCAAGAGTACTAGAGTGGGGTGCCATCGCCTTCTCCGGGCCTTAGCTGTAGAGCTGCCCAAAGTCATGCTCATTTTGGGCCAAACTGGTGGCAGATGATGGTAGATAAAAAGGCCCAGCCATGTCAGCTAAAGCTGGGATAACTCTGACAGGTCATTCTAGCTCTAGAGCTGCCCATATGTGTACCCAGGCTGTCACTAGGCCCGCATCATGGGTTGATTTCTTCTCTGGTCCTTTCTCTTCCTTCCAATCCTCTTCCATGAGGTTGATCCCTAGGTCACCCCTCAGTCAACACCCTGCACCCTAAGTTCTATCCCAGAGTCAGCTTCCTGGGAAGCTCAGTCTAGAACATCTGAGCTTAAGGGAGATGGGTAGTTGGTGTTTGCAGGGAGATTGAGGTATCTGGGGCCCCCATAAGATGATACCATCTTGGATGACACATGGAGCCTCCCTGCTGACAGGAGTGTCCTTTGTAATAAGAGTGGGAGATGATCTCCTGCCTTGGTGGCAGGTGTTCAGCAGAGCTCCTTCTGTTCTTGGCAAACATGTAAGAGGAGTGAATGCACAGGGTGAGGAGAGAGCCCTGGTCAGCTGCCAGGCTTTTATATTTATTCCTGGAGAAGTGGGCTGTGAGCGCACACTCTCACAGAACAACAGAGCTGGAAGGATCCAGGACTTCACCATGCTTCTCAAATATTTCTTCCCAAGTACCTCAAAGGAAAAGGAAGGTGAACTCAGACCCCTGGTGCAAGAAGACAGGTCATGTTTGCTAAATGACATCAAATATACTGAAGGGGTGTGTGGGTCCCCATTTGAGAATCTTGGATCTGGATTCTAAATCCAAAGCCAAGGCCTAGAGCTCAATCTAGCTGGGGTCTGATGGAGGTCAGGACTTGAAATGAGGCTGGATCAAGGCTTAATGTGGGATCAGAATTCTGTTTGGGACCAGGATTCAGCCTGGGTTCAGGAGTTAATCACAAGTCAGGATTAGAGCTTTCTAGGACTAGGATTGTCTGGAGCTAGGTCAGGGTTTGATCTAGGGTTAATCAAGTCATAGTTTAGCTGTGGTAGGAACCAGGACTCAATGTGAGGCCAAAATCTAGGACTCATTCTAGCATCAGGGTATAACCCAGGCTAATCAATCATGACTAGTGATGGTTCCATCTAAGGTCATGAGCACAAGCTGGAACCTCATCTGAGTTCCTTGTGAGGCCTGCTCAGGGCTTGGCCTCAGTCCAGGTAGGGGCTTGATCTTAGGCTGAGTGTAGCCTGGCATCAGGACTCAGTCCTGGAGCAAGCAGGTAAGCCAGCCTGTTGTTCTGCAGCAGAGTCAGCAAATCACAACCTGTGGGCCAAACTTAGGATGCCACCTGTTTTTATAAATACAGCTTTATTGCAACACATCCACACTTATTTGTCTACCTCTTGCTTATGGCTGCTTGCACGCTGTGACAGCAGAGTGAAGTAGTTGGAACAGAGATCGTATGGCCTGCAGAGTCCCAGGTATTCACTATCTGGTCCTTGACAGTAAAAGCTTGCCAACCCCCGATCTAAAGGCTCGGAGGCCTCTCTGGCATGAGAAAGCCAGAGCATGCCCTAACTCAGTGTTGAGAGCCTCCCTAAAGGTTATGGTGATGTTTAAGAGACCACTCAAAGGACCATGGAGGCCTGAGCCATGGTCCCCACAGCCAGCTGACTAAGGTTTTGCAATCTTGAAATCCCTGTTTGGCCTTTCTCCATGAAGGGCGCTGTCAGGGTGTTGCCCTACCACCTGACAGGTAATCGCTACCTGTGCATTTTTCTTTGCAGCTTCCAAAGTAGAATTTCCATCCACACTCTCCCTTGGGCCATCTTCTCTCAACGTCCCCACATATCCAACCTCTGACCATGGTGCTTTCATTGGCTGCTGGGGTGTCTTCTGCTTTCAGCTGGAGCTGTAAGGACCTGGTCAGTTTTGTCCCAGTGAAGCACTACCTTGGCCCAGCTGAGAGTGCAAAGGGGTCGAACTAGAGACATGACTACCTGGCAGGTACCCCCATCACCTTCAGCTACTTTCCCTTCTTCAAACACATGCCTGTGGGTACAACCAGGCTGTCACTGGGCCTGTATCATGGGTTGATATCTCCTTTCTCCTTCTTCCTCCCCTTCCCTTCCGTGAGGGTTGATCCCAAGGTCACCCTTCAGTCAACACCCAGCATCCTAAACCCCATCTCAGAGTCAGTTTCCTGGGAAGCTCAACGTGTGACAATTGAACTTAAGGAAGACAGACAGCTGGTGTTTGCAGGCAGAAGTTGGTGTTTGCAGCTCCCAAGGCCCGTTCCTGTTGCTCAATCTTAAGGAAAGGGCTGCCTCCTCTGAACCTCCACCTGCCTTTCTTATATGGGCTGTTATTTAGTTGCTAAGTTGTGTCTGATTCTTTTGCAACCCCATGGACTGTAGCCCACCAGGCTACTCTGTCCATGGGATTTCCCAGGCAAGAATACTGGAGAGGGTTGCCATTTCCTCCTCCAGGGGATCTTCTTGACCCAGGGATAGAATTCATGTCTCCTGTGTTGTAGGTAGATTCTTTACCATTGAGCCACTCTATGGATCAGCATTCAAAACCTCTGGATGGTTTGGAGAGGGGTCCTGGAACTGAGGACCTGATACATTAAATGTACCCACTCGTCCGGATTCTCCAAGCTGTCCCCGTGTTGTGTGGAATCACCAGAGAGATGTCTTCATAAGGCTTTGGTCACTAAGATCACCCATCAGACACTGTTTATGTGTTTGTCTGACCACCTTTTTGCAAAGACCCACTACATGAATTGTTCTCACCCGAATCATGTCCAGGAGGTGTCTCACTGCAGATCTGCCTGTTTTGTTGTTGCTCAGATTACTTAAATTATATGCTTAGTTACAGTTCCTTGGCTATCTAGAGCATTTCGAAGCCGATTTCCATGTCTGATGCAGTCATCTTCAGGGCCTTGTGGTGTCCTCTCTACTCCTCATCCTAGTAATTCCTGTTCTGCTTTGACACTAAGAGAGTATGTAATTGTATGTAGGGTAAGCTGCTGGGGAGATTTTTCAAAGTCAACACTACTCTAGTTTCTAAGAAGTAAATAAACACTTGGTGTACTGAGCTGGTCATATGTGACCATAGCTAGATTAGATTTGGGGCTCTATCCCCCAACATTCGATGATCCCTCCTCTATCTTCAACTTCTTTCAGGCAGCAGTAACCCTCCCCCGGCCCCCAGCTGCTAGGCCCGTGTCTTCACTGAGGGCAATTCTCACATCACTTTAAGCCCAATGCTTTTCAGGAACATGACTTTGGGGTATAATTTTGCTGGTGTAAATGGCATGTACATGGGCCCCAGATCTGCCTCTAGCTCACCCCATGGTCATAAGCAAGGTTCTCTCCTCTGTGTAGGGTGGAAGTGTTGAGGAATGTTTAGGTGTCAGTGCCAACACTTTTGGGTTCCCTGTCAGAGCTAGGAGGAGTTTCTTGATCTGGCTCTGGTCAGAGCATTGAAGAGTTGAGAGACAAGCAAGGTGAGCACAGGGATCAGCCAGGGTGATGGTGAACTGGCAGGAGGTGGCACAGCTGGGTGGGTCAAGTTACTGTGACACTCAATTCATCAGTCTCCCAGCAGCGAGGGTGATGAGATGGAGGTGGGAGACCCAAAGTTTAAGGGTTACTGAGTCTAACACCTCATTTTACAGATGAGGAAACTGAGACTCAGGAAAGGAGGGCCTTGCCCAAGTTCACAGAGTAGGGCAAAAGCTGAAGTGGGACTGGAATCCAGGCCTCCTGACTCCCATATGGGAAGGGCAGAGAAGTGGACAGGAGAGGAATAGGGACCTTCTCCTCCCTTCTCAGCCCTTCATGCCTGTCATTTAGCTGTGGCCACGTGGATGATCACAAAGCCCTTGATGTCCGGGAAGTGGGGGCTGACGAAGTCTACCTGCAGCTGCCGTGGGCCGCTCTTGAAGGGGGTGATCTTGAATTGGACCGAGGCCTTCTCTTGGGGATCCAGGCTGGGCACACTGGGGAAAGAAGATGGAAGAAAGACAGACCATCAGTCATGTCTCCTTCCTGAGCCTGGTCTGCCAGTCCATGGCACTCCAGAGCCCTCAGGATCAGGTCATACTTTGTGGCTTGACATTCAAGCCTTTCAATGTGCTTTCAGCTTAGTGGGCCCTTCCATTACTTCTCACTTATTTCAACCAGTCAGGCTAGTCTCCTCCCCGTGCCCTGAACATACCTTATACTTACCCTCCTCTAGGCTTTTGGATGGATTGTTCCTCCTACCTAGGGTGCCCTTCCCATTCCAATTACATCCAAGGCCCAGATTAACTTTTTCTTCTTCCAGGAGACTTTCCTTGACAATACCAGCCATAGAGACCTTTGACTGGGAAGCTCTCCACCCTTCTTGATACCTGAAAAGCTCCCCAAGTCATCATTTAAAGTCCAGTTTAAATATCAGTTCTGCTGGGGCTTTCCCCTGGTCCCACCCCACTCCCACTCAAAGGCTGCCTCTGAGCCCCTAGATTTTGGGGAATCTATCCTTTTGCATAAATCACACTGTCTTCATTTGAAGGGCCATATGTTGCTAGAGTCCTTCTCCAGGCAGAACTCCATCTGTTCATCTTGGTGTTTCCAGCAGTTGACATATGAGTCAGGGTACAGGACCATATGAGTGTGACTGAGCGAATGAATGAAAGAATGAATGAGTGAATGAATGACTGAGAATGAATAAGCAAATAGGTGAGTACACGGATAATTCGAATATGTGTGAATGAGTGAATGAATGTATAAATGAATGAATGAGTGTGAATGAATAGGTAAATAAGTGAGCGAATTAAAGAAATAATATGGATGAATGAACCAGTCAAAACTGAGTTGAGCAGATAAAGGAATGAATGAGTGAAAACATGACTAGAAGAGTGAATGAGTGAGTGAAGGAGAGAGTAAATGAATAAGAGTGAGTAAATGAATACATAAATGGGTAAATGAGAGAAAATATGAATGTGAATGAGTGGATGAGTTACATGATTGAATAAGTTAAATGATTAAATAAATAAATGAAGAAATGAAAGACTGATGTGTCTAGGCAGTGGGCTGGTTTCTCCCTCCTCCCCTTGCTGGCAGTGTCTTTACGGCCTGTTTTATACGGAAGGTGGCCCTCCCACCCCGGCTGACACTTACTCGATGCTGAGCTGTCCCTGGAGAAGGCCACTGCCCTCCACCATTAGCGAACAGTCTTTCACTCTCTCCGAGAGCGGGTTAAGCACCATCACTTCTACTCCAACTGCCACTCCCACCACGGCTGGGCCAAGTACCTAGAGGGACAATATCCATAAGTCATACTCCCTCCTCCTCATTCTCCCAGGAAACCCACGATCCTGGCTGGGTCAGGGAATGGGGAGTTAAACTTGGCTATCCTTTGCTTCTACCTACCCCATCACTGAGTCAGTCAGTCAGTTCAGTCACTCCAGTTGTGTCCGACTCTTTGCGACCCCATGAATCACAGCACGCCAGGCCTCCCTGTCCATCACAAACTCCCCCCTCTCCATTCACACCACTTGTCCCCACCCTTGAGAGCTGAAGCTAGAGCTAAAAGCACAAATCTCCAGCCTCTGATGCCCTCCTTCAGATCTGAAGGGGGCCTGCCAGGAACAGGTGGCCGATCCAGACAGTAGTCACCTTGATGGTAATGAAGTCCTCCAGAGTAATGTCCTTCTCCACCAGGAGCTTCTCTCCTTTGGTCACAAGGCACATGGCAGCCAACAGGATCTTCTTGTCCTCTGTCAGGTCTTCCTTATATTGAGAATAAGATATTGCAATTGGGATCTTTTTCTCTGGAAGGGAAAGCAGAGGTGGGAGTTGGGAGTCCAGTGTTCTTTTTCAAAGAACCCAGAAGAGGAACTCTAAGAACCTTGCAACCAATGTGAGACAGTCATTATTATCATCAGTTCACAGGTTAAGAAACCTAAGGCTCAGAGAGGGTAATTTCTTGTCCAGTGTCACATAGCAAGTACATCAAGGGGCCAGGATAAGGTAGGATTCAAATTCAGGCCAGTCAGCTACCATGACACCAGGCTGTCTCTCTAAGAGCTTCTGGAGATGTGTTTAAAATTCCCCCAATCATTTCAGGTGGAGATATCACAATCCATCAGTGATTCATCCATCAGGAATTCACTCACTGTTCAATGAGCACCTACTATGTCCCAGGTGCAGAGAAGAAGGAGGCCAAAGGCCTCCATCAAGCTTCCTACTCAATGTGGAGGCCAACTCCTTACAGCTTCTCTAAATCCTCTCTCCCCAGTAAGGCCCAGTTCCACCAGCTGCGGAAAGCCTTCACTGATGCACTTACCCAATGATCTTGTACCCTCTGCCTTCGGAGCGCCTACGGTTCTGACCATGTCTGTCTCTTTCTCATCAGCCACAAACTCCCTGCTTATGTAATCTCTTCTCTTGAGCACGTGTCACACAGGCCATAGGTGACTGTTAGTCATATATATATATTTGATCACTGTATATTTTTTCTTTAAGGTACAACACATTCTTTCCAGTTTGCCTAAGCCCTACCATCCCCTACTGTTCTATTGCCACTGCTTCTTTTATTTCTGTTTCCTTCCTGTCCCCAAAGGCGTCTGAATATTCACCCTGTGGAAAAGATCCATAAATGTTTCAAACTCTCTGTTCCTCAGAGCTTTGAGTATAATACATGCTTCTTGAAAGATCCACGAGTCAAAGTTCTACCTTAACAGGTTCTCTAAGTCTAGCAGGTTCTACCAGGAGAATCTTTACTACAACAATAATAATAATTAATAATTTTAAAAGCTAAATTTTACTGAGAGATTAAAGTGTGCTAGGGACTTGCAAGCACATTCGGGGATTATCTCATTTAATCCTCACAACAATTGCATGAGCAAGTATTATTATTCCCATCTTATAATAACATCAACAATACTGATGATCACTACCATAAATTAAATGTTCTTTAGTGGTAGGAATTGTTAGAAATACTTTATATATGTTATGTCATTTTTTCCGTGTATGGTAGGAGATGAGTGGTTCTCAAAGTGTGGTCCTGGGGCCAGCAGCATCAGCATCTCCAGGGAACTTATTAGAAGTGCAAATTTTACGGCTCCAGAGTAAAGAATCACCAGATACTCCCACTTATGCACATGAAGAGAGCTTTGGATATTAGTTCAGACCATGGGAGAAGGGAAGAGAAAGACTGTTTCATACAATATTCAGAAGAGAGCTTCATTAAGTTCTCTGGATCATGAACTCCACTGACAATCTAATAAAAGCTGAGACTCTGTTCATTAACAAATGTTCCCAACAGTCCCATCAACCATTAGATAGAACTGATGACTATAGACTACTTCATCCAACAAGAGCAGAATACACATCCTTCTCAAGTTCATACTGAATGTTCCCCAAGAATGATCACATTGTGGGCTATGAATAACACATGAACAAATTTTAAAGAATAAAAATTAAACAGTGTATCCTCTCAGACCAAAATAGAGTTAAACTTGATATCAGTAACAGAAAGATAGCTGGATGACTCCAGAATATTTGGAGATTAAGCCACACACTTCTAAATGACACTTAGGTCAAGGAACATACATCAAAAAATTTAAAAACATTTTGAACTAAATGAAAATATAACAATTTGTGGAATGCAGTAAAGCATTGCTTATATAGAAATTTGTAGCACTGAATACAGATATTAAAAAAGAAGAAAGACCTAAAATCAACAAATCTTAAATTTCCATCTTAAGAAATTAGAAAAAGAAGAGCAAATTAAATCCAAAGTAAGCAAAAAAAAAAAAAAAAGAGAGAGAGAGAGAGAAATAAAATTTAGAAAAAAATTTAAATCAGAAATCAATAAAATTAAAAACAAGAAATCAAAAGAGAAAATCAACAAAACCAAAAGCTGTTTTCTTAAAAAATGATCAATAAAACTGATAAGTCTCCAGCCAGGTTAAATAAGAAAAAAGGAGAAGACACAAATTACTAACAACAGAAATGAAAGAGGTGATATCACTATAGGTCCCATGGATATTAAAAGGATAATTAATATTATGAAGAACTATATGCCCACAAACTTTATAACCTAGATGAAATGTACCAATTCCTTGAATACATTTTCTGCCAAAAGTCACAGAAGAAGAAATATACAATCTGAACAGGTCTATTTTTATTTAAGAAATCAATAGTGAATCAAAGAATCAATAGTGAATAACCTTTTAAAACATAAAACATTGTGCCCAGATGAGTTCACTGGTGAATTCTTCCAAGCATTTAAGGAAGAAATGCCATCAGTTCTCTACAAACTCTTCCAGAAGATGGAAGCAGAAGGAATACTTCCTAACCCATTCTATGAGGGCAGCATTACTCTAATACCAAAACCAAAGACATTATAGGAAAAGGAAATTACAGACCAATATTTCTCATGAACACTGATGCAAAAATCCTCAGCAAAATGTTAGCAAAATGAATCCAACAATGTATAAAATGAATTATATATATTGACCAAGTGGGATTTATTACAGGTATATGAGGTTGGCTCAACATTCCAAAGTCAACTAATGTAACCTATCACATCAATAGGCTAAAGAACAAAAGTCACATGAGCATATCAGCAGATGCAGAGGAAGAATTTGACAAAATCTAGCACCATTTCATGACTAAAATTCTCAGAAAACTAGGAATAGTTGAGGAAGTTTTCAACTTGACAAAGAACATCTACATAACTATTACTCCAAAAAAAAAAAAAAACTACAAAAACCTACAACTAACAACATACTTAATAGTGAGAAACTCAAAGCTTTCCTACTAAGAAGGAACAAGGCATGGATGTCTCTCTCACAACTCCTTTTCAACACTGGACTAGAAGTCCCAGCTAAGACAAAAATACAAGAAAAGGAAATAAAAGGTGTATATATTTGGAAGACAGAAATGAAACTGTTCATAGATGACATGATCATCTATGTAGAAAATCTGAAATAATCAGCAACAAAAAACTCCTCAAAGTAATTATACTAATTATAATTATAGCAAGGACACAAGATATAAGGTTAACATGCAAAATTCAGTCACTTTTTAAAAATACCAGCAATAAACTAGTCAATTTGAAGTTAAAAATGCCACTTATATTAGCAGCACCAAAATGAAAAACTCAGGCATTAATCTAACAATATGTCAAAGATATACATATATGAGGAAAGCTAAACAAACAAACAAAAAAACTGATGAAAGAAATCAAAGACTAAATTAATTAATGGAGAGATATTCCATGTTCATGGATAGGAAGACTCAATACTATCAAGACGTCAGTTCTTCCCCACTTGATCTACAGACAAGGTAAACCCATCAGAATCTCAAAAAGTTATTTAATGTATTTCAACAAACTGATTCTAAACTGATTTATGTGAAGAGGCAAAAGACCCAGAATAGTTAACATCATATTGAAGGAAAAGAACATCAGAGGATCAACATTACCTGACTTCAAGACTTAGTATAAAACTACAGTAATCAAAACAGTGTGGTATTAATGAAAGAATAGACAAATAAATCAGTGGAACAAAACAGAGCTCAGAAGTAGATCCACACAAATAGAGCCAGCTGATCTTTGACAAAGGAGCAATGCAAATAAAATGGAGAAAAGATAGTCTTTTTAATATATGGTGCTGGAACAGCTAGACATCCGCATTTAAAAACAGATTCTAGACACATACCTTAACCACTTTACGAACATGAAATCAACATTGATCTTAAGCCTGAATGCAAACTGTGAAACTATAACATGTCTAGACAATAACAAATGAGAAAACCTAGATAATCTTGGGTATGATGATGATGACTAATTTTTTAGATACAACACCAAAGGCATGATCCATGAAAGAAAAAATTGATAAGTTGCACTTGATTAAAATTAAGAACTCCTGCTCTGTGGAAGGACTGTCAAGAAAATGAGAAGACAAGCCACAAACTGGGAGAAAATATCTGCAAAATACACATCTGATAAAGGACTATTATAAAAAATATACAAAGAACTGAAACTTCAATAAGAAAATGAACAACATGATTAAAAGATGAGCAAAAAATCTATACAGACAACTCACCAAAGATGTATAGATGCACAAGAAAAGATGCTCACATCATACATCATTGTGAAATTTCAAATTGAAACAATGAGATAGGACCACATATCTATTAGAATGGCAAGAACCCAAAATACTGACACCACCAAATGCTGGAAAGGATGAGGAGCTCTTCATTCATGAACTGCCATTCATTAATGGTGGGAATGCAAAGTGTTAGAGCCACGTTGGAAGATAACTTTGGCAGCTTCTTAGAAAACTGAATATATTCTTATCATACCATTAGCAATCATACTCCTCAGTATTTACCCATATAAGTTGAAAACTTATCTTCACACAAAAACCTGCACATGGATGTTTATCGCAGCTTAATCCATGATTGCCAAAACTTGGAAGAAATCAAGGTATTCTTCAGTAGGTGAATGGGTCAGTCAACTGTGGTATATCCATATAAAGGAAATTCAGTGATGACAAGAAATGAGCTGTCAAGCTATAAAAAGCCATGGAGGAATCTTAAATATACCTTCCTAAGTGAAAGAATCCAACCAGAAATGGCTGCACACTATATGATTTCAACAATATGACATTTGGGAAAAGCAGAACTGTGGTGACAGTTAAAAGATCAGTGGTTGCCAGAGATTTGAGGCAAGGGAGGGAGAAGTAAATAGAGGAAGAGCAGGGAATTTTAGGGCAGTGAAACTATTCTGTGTGATATTCTAATGTTGGATACACATCACACACTTGTCAAAACCCATGGAATGTACAATACAGAATGAACCCTAGACTATGGACTTTAGTTAATGATAATGTACCAGTATCAGTCAATTGTAACAAATGTACCACACTCTTGCAAGATGTTAGTAACACGGGAAGATGGGAGGTGGTGAGGGAATATATGGAAACTCTTGGGACTTTCTGATCATTTTTCTGGAACAAAAACTGCTTTAAAAAGACTGTTAATTTAAAAATTATAAATTTTTAATAAATTACATATATTAATAGTTACACCATTTGGCTTAGTAATTCCATGTTTGTGAAGCTATTCTGAAAAAAAGCAGCCCAAAAATCTAGACCAGAATACAGGAATTTTTTTCACCAGAGTGCTTGCTGCTGCTGCTAAGTCACCTCAGTCGTGTCCGACTCTGTGTGACCCCATAGACAGCAGCCCACCAGGCTGCCCTGTCCCTGAGATTCTCCAGGCAAGAACACTGGAGTGGGTTGCCATTTCCTTCTCCAGTGCATGAAAGTGAAAAGTGAAAGTGAAGTCGCCCAGTCGTGTCCAACTCTTAGCAGCCCCATGGACTGCAGCCTACCAGGCTCCTCCGTCCATGCGATTTTCCAGGCAAGAGTACTGGAGTGGGGTGCCATTGCTTTCTCCCAGTGCTTACTTTAGTCTTTTTTTTAAAAATAGCAGGATGGGGGACACAAGTACACTCATGGCTGATTCATGTCAATGTATGGCAAAAACCACTACAATGTTGTGAAATAATTAGCCTTCAATTAAAATAAATGAATTAATTAAAAAATAGCAATAGATAATAACTACCTCAAAGAAGGTAACAGATAAAATAAATCACCACATATTTATTTACAGATTATACATCTGTTAAAATGATGTGAGTGAAGAGCTTATAAAAATATTTATATTATAATGTAATATGAAAAGAGCAGAGCACTAATGAGTTTTTCAAAAAGCAACAGGCTTTAAAAATTTGGAAGGAAAACATGTTAACAATTTGTAGGTGGGTGGCAGGATCATAGGTGATCTTTCCCTTGTGCTAAATCTTTAATGAATATGCATTACTTTTAATAAGAAAAAAAGTCAGGAAAAAGTGTATGTTAATCAATAAATCCTTGTGAAGTGTTATTTTGTGATTTAGATTCTGTGAAAAATAAGTGAGAGAAAAGCAAAAAATATGGGACACCTCCTTCACATATTTTCACACCTTGTCAAATAACACAAGCTTCACTTACTGGAAAAGTGGTTCAGAGAACAATGTCTTTGATTGAATCCTTAGGGTTCAGA
This sequence comes from Bison bison bison, assembly GCF_000754665.1. Classification (NCBI taxonomy): domain Eukaryota; kingdom Metazoa; phylum Chordata; class Mammalia; order Artiodactyla; family Bovidae; genus Bison; species Bison bison. The sequence continues at coordinate 14,308,829 of NW_011494635.1, forward strand.
AAGTGTATGAGAGAGAGAGGGAGAGAAAGAGAATATATGGGATGAGAGGAGAGGGGAGAGGATTCAGGGTGGTTGTAGGTTGTGCCTGATGCCTGCAGAATTCTCAGGACAGGGTCTCACATAGGTAGGCACTTAATAAACACCTCTTACTGGTCTCTTGAGAAACACTAGAGCCAGATGAGCTCCAAAATTTGTTGGATTTTAAAAAGGTAACACAAGACATATTCCACATGTTATGAAATGCTCCCAGCAGGTATTTATTCATTGGTAAGTATTCAAACTGAGTGGGAACACTTGAGCATTACATGTTTGCCACGAGATGATTGTGCACTTTTATTATTATCCTTATTATTCAGTCCCTCTGAACCTCAGTTTTCTCATCTGCAAATGCTCAGAAATATCCCCTTCTCTTCTGGGAAAAGGGGCTGGGCCGACCAGGTCCCACCCAGCTGGGGCGTTCTTACCTTCTTCTGGCCCTAGCTTCACTGTGTGGGATTCGTGCAGGATCTCTGCCACTGGCCTGCGGGTGTAAAGGATGGTGGCACCGCTCAAGTTGACTTGGACCCGCTGGGCCCGGGAGGTGAGGCTGGTCAAGCACAGGGCCAGCTTCAGGTCATGGCCCAGCACCGGTGGCTCCAGCACCTTGAACTTGCCGGTGATGCTGGGCTTGGTGGCAGGCTGCAGGAGGTCATCACGCCAGAGACCACGGCCGCCCCCTCTGCGGACCCGGGCCCTCCTTCCAGAGGCTTCCACACTGAACAGCTTCTTCACGGCCTTGCTGTACACCTGCCTCTCCTTCCGGGACCCTGCAGGGCATGGGACATCATGAGGCAGGCACCGTCTTCTCTGCCACCTCTCCCAGGGCCAGCTCTCCTCATTTCCCTCTTCTCTAAGCACAACCACTACTCCATCCCCACTTTAATTTACCATGGCTGTCGGAGGTCTCAAATTGGCAGCCCAAGAGCCATATGCAGACCTCAGCATTGTATTTGGATCTGGGACTACTTAAATAAAATTTTAATCAGTTACCAACTTCAGATTAGAAAATTTCACATAACAATAGAGATTGGTAGCCCTCTGACATATGGATGTGAAATCTCATATAATAAAGATAGCTGACACTTTTGTAGACTTACTATGTGCCAGGCACTGTGGTTCTAGATGATATATATATGTGTGTGTATATATATATATATATTTCCTCCCTGGCCCAGGATGAAGGTACTATTATCATCCCAATTTTACAGATAAGGAACCCAAGGCACAGGAAATGAAGAAAACTTGTAAGAGAGCTAAAATTTAAACCCAGGCAGTCTGGTTCCAATTTCTGTGTTCCTAATCACCCCCTCTTCCCAACCTCTACATGGCAGTCATGGCCTCGAGCTGAGGAAGCTGTGCTTTCTCCGGATGGGAACATACTCGCTGGTTCTCCACAGTCTCCACCTGTAATTCTCCTGCTGCTGGTCTGCCACAGTGGGGTGCCATCTGCAAGCTCCTGAAGACACGAGTTTAGGATCCCCGATCTCCTACTTTCCCTGTTGCTAGCACAGACCTGTCCTCTTTTTTGGTCTCCAGACCAACAATATATGACTGGTCCACCAGCCCACTTCCACCCCCGGGATGTCCCACAGGCGCCTCCAACCCAACCAAATACGCCATCTTCTGCCTGGCAGCATTCCCATGTCAGCAAATGGCTCCACTGTTTACCCAGCATCCAAGTCAGAAACTGGACATGTCCTTGACTCTTCCCTCAACCTTACTACCCACAACTGGTCAGGCGATAAATTCCGTCCAACATCCTCACTGGTCTCCGGAATCTGCCCCTTTTTCCCCTCACTCCTTTCCCCTCAGACCACCATGTAAACTGTCTCACCCTCAGGTCAGTTTGCCGCCAGGCAACTGTGAACTTTGTTTTCACTTACAGTCCCTCCAGGTCTCCGTTTCCCGTCTATGAAGTGGGGAGAAGAGGTGCGCAGGCGAGGCCTAAGCACAGTGCTCAGGAATGTTCCTCCCTTCTGGAGGATGTGGGCTCCACATCCACTCCAGTCTTTCTTCTACCCTGACCTGTTCAAGACCCAACTCTGACGCTTCCTCTTCCTTGAGCTCTGGGCTATCCTCCTTCCCAAACGTTCTCCCAAGTACCTCACTACTGTGTGGCCTGGGCTTGAAGGGATTCGTGTGGACCTAAAGGTTCTTTAACATGTCATGTTTTATTATTAAAATTTATGTGAAGTTTTCAGTTTACTCCATAATTTACTTATAAAATATTTTTTACTAAGAAAATGTTTCTTTTCTCTGCCAAAAATTCTAATGTGACTTTCTCAGGGAGGCCTTCTCTGACCACCTGATTTTTTAAAAACAGCTTTATTCGGATATGTGTTAATTTACCAACACACAATGTACAGATTTAAAAGGATACAAGCCAATGTTTTTTTAATACATTCACAGAGTTGTGTACCCATCACCACAATCTAATTTCATAACAATTTCTGTCACCCTTAAGAAACTCTATAACCATTAGTGGTCACTTCCCATTCCTCCCTGCCCTGCCCCAACCCTAGGCAACTGCTATTTTAATTTCTAATTTGCCTATTCCGGGCATTTCATATAAAGGGAATCATATAATGTGTGGTCCTTTGTGACTGGCTTTTTTTTCACTTAATATTTTTAAGGTTCATCCATATTGTAGAATATATCAGTACTTCATTCCTTTTTATTGCTGAATAATATTGCATTATTGGAGAAGGCAATGGCACCCCATTCCAGTACTCTTGCCTGGAAAATCCCATGGGTGGAGGAGCCTGGTGGGCTGCCATCTATGGGGTCGCACAGAGTCGGACACGACTGAAGCGACTTAGCAGCAGCAGCAGCAGCAGTGGCTGTGAAGCAATATGTTGTTGTGGCTTTGAATATTATTAATGCTGTTAAGCATCTTTTCATGTTTTTTGGACATTTGTATATTGTCTTCAGAGAAAGGTCAATTTAAATCCTTTGCCCATTTAAAAATTGGGTTATTTATCTTTTTATTATTGAGCTATAAGAAGTATTTATACATTCTGGATACAAGTCCCTTATTGGATACATAATTTGAAAATATTTTCTGTTCCATGGGCTATCTTTCTTTTTTCTTGATGGTACCATTTGTAGTACAAGTTTTTAGTTTTAATGAAGCCCAATTTATCAGTTTTTTCTTTTGTCATTTGTGTTCTTGATGTCATATCCAAAAAGGCTCTGTTAAACTCAAGCTTATAAAGATTAGCTCCTGTTTTCTTCTAAAACCTTATAATTTTAGCTCTTTGATACAGATCAGTGACCCATTTGAGTTAATTTTTGTGTATGGTCTGATGTAAAAAGCCAGGTTTATTCTTGTGCACATGGATAATCAGAGGTCCCAACACCATCTATTGAAAAAGGCTATTCTTATTCACCCTTCACGGAATTGTCTTGACATCCTGTCAAAATCAATTGAGCATAACTATAAGGGTTTATTTCTGGATTCTTCATTCTTTTCTATTGATCTGTAAGTTCATTTTCATGACCGTATCACACTATCTGGGTTATTGTATATTTATAGTAAGTTTTGAATTTGGGAAGTTTGAGCCTTCCAACATTATTCTTCTTTTCTAAGATTGTTTTGGTTATTCTGGGTCTCTTGCATTTCCAAGTGAATTTTAGAAACAGCTTGTCAATTTTGGTAAAAAAAAACTCAGCTGAAACTTTGATATGGGTTTCATGGAGACTGTAGGTCAATTCTGGGGCATTGCCATCTTAAAAAAAAATCTCTCAGTCCATGAAAATGGGAAATCTTTCCATTTATAATTTCTTTCAACAATGCTTTGTAGTTTTCAGTGTACTAGTCTTGTTCTCCTTTTGTTAAATTTATTCTTAAATATCTTATTCTTTTTTTGCCATGCTGTATGGCTTGCAGACCCTAAGTTCCCCAACCAGAGATTGAACCCAGGCCCCGCCAGTGAAAATACCAAGTCCTAGCCACTGGACAAACTACCAGGGAATTCCCAAAGTATTGATATTTTATTATTTTGGATACTATTGTAAATGAACTTGTTTTATTAATTTCATTTCAGATTATACATTTTTAGTATCTTGAAATACTATTAATTTTAAAAATTGATTTTGTTTTCCACAATTTTGCTGAAATCATTTATTGGCTCTATTAACTTTTAGTGGATTCCTTAGAATTTTATGTGTACACGATTATATCATGTGCAAGAGATAGTTTTACTTCTTCCTTTCCAGTTGGGTTTTCTGCATCTATTGAGATGATCATGTGGTTTTTGTCTTTTTTATTGTTATAGCATACTATATTAATTAGTTTTTAATATTAAATCCATCTTGCATTCCTGCAATAAATCCCTTCCTCATGGCATATAATCTTTTTTATATGTTGCTAGATTCAGTTTGCTAGTATTCTGTTGACAATTTTTGCTTCTATGCACATAAGGGATATTGATCTCTAATTTTCTTTTCTTGTGATTTCATCATCTGGTTTTGGTATCAGGATAATACTAACCTCATAGGACAAATTAGGAAATGTTCCCTCCTCTACTATTTTTTGAGGAAAAGTTTGTGAAGAATTGGTATTAATTCTTCTTTTAATGTTTGGTAGAATATTCACCAGTGACATGTGGGCTTGGTCTTTGTGTATGTGTGTGTGTGTATTTTTAAATTACTACTGCATTCTATTTATAAACCTATTCAGATTTTCTAATTCTTCCTAAGGCAGTTTAGGTAATTCTTAGAGAAATTTGTCCATTTTATCTAAAGTTATCTAATATGCTGGTATATAGTTGTTCATAGTATCCCCTAATGAACTGTTTTATTCACAACTCTTCTGACACCAAATGTGTGGGAGTTTCCCATACATACACAAGAAGGAAGGGAGGGAGGAGGGCACAGCACAGAAGTGGAGAAACAGATAGCAGAGTAACAGAGAGGGAGGGAAAGGGTGGAAGGGGAGTGCCCTAGGGGCTGGTCACTGGGTCTCTATGGATCAGCCTCTGAGCTCCAGCCCCACAGTCACTGAATGCACTGTCCTCTGCCTGCCTGGCTGGCCAGGGCCTGATCAGCATGTGCTGGGTCTTCCCCCATTACAGGCTGAGGTGGGCAGAATAGTGTCCCCCTAAATGGTATGTCAAAGTCCTAATCCCTGGTACCTGCGAATATAACCTTATTTGGAAATAAGGTCTTTGTAGATGTAATTAAGACTCCTGGGATAAGATCATCCTGGATTTAAGGTGGGACGGAAAGCCAATGATTGATGTCACTGTAAGAGAAAGGAGATGGTGATTTGAGACACATAGGAGGAAAGATGGAGGCAGAGACTGGAGTGATGCAGCCACAAGCCAAAGAATGCAGGGACCACCAGTAGCTAGAAGGATCAAGGAAGGACTCTCCCCTTAGAGACTTTGGAGGGAGTATGCTAACACCTTGGTTTTGTACTTCTGGCCTCCACAACTGTGAGAAAATAATTTTCCGATGTGTTAAGTAGCTACATTTGTGGTAATTTGTTATGGCAGTCCTAGCAAGCAATATGCAGGCTCAGAGGCAGATGGCTGAACCGCCAACCTGGCTCCCCTGCAAGCCCCTGGCACCAGTCTCTAACTGAGATCTTGCCTCTGTGCTTAGAGCCTCTGACTAAAGATCAGTGGGGGGAAACTGCCTTCCTCCGCTCTACTCTAAAGCCTGTTGCAGAAAGCCCACCTGAATCTGAGGACAGCCAGTGTGTTCTTTGTAAATACAGTTTCCTTTGCTTGGAAAGCTGGTTCTTCTTTGCTCAGCATCCAGGCTGACTCAGGGGTAGGGACAAAGCACATTGCCCCAGGGGCTCTGAATCTGTGCTTCAGTGAATGGAGCAAGTAGACAGGCCTTGCCATTTCATCCATGGAATGAGAGGCCTGTGGTTTGGTTGAATAGCACTGCTTAGAGTGAATCTGGAGTCAGGATGCAGAGGGTCCTGTCTTCTCAGAATGTCTTCCCAGCCCTTTATCTCCTGGCTAAATCTTGCTCCCTGTAGATGCTCTTCATGAACTCTCCGCCCTGGCTGGATTAGCAACCCTTTCTCTGTGCTTCTCCAGCCTTCTGGCCTCCCCTACACTGTGCTGATCACCCTGCACTGTCCTTACACTTACTGGATGGTGAGTTCTCTGGGCTCTTCTCTTTCTCCCTTGCCTCTGAATCATACCTGATACTTAGGAGGTGTTTTATATTTCTGGAATACATAAAAGAACCTGGCACAGTGCATGGCACATTGTGGGTAGTCATGGAAGAGACAGCAGTCTAGCAGAGTGGAGGACCAGAGGCTCTGAGATTAGACAGAAGCTTTAGTTAGTGCCCTGCTCTTCTAGGTTTTGGAAACTTGGAGCAGCTACTTAACCTCTCTCTGATTCAACTTGCTTACCTGTAAGATGGGATATTTATGAATATTAAATGAAACAAGTCACGGACATTGCTTACCATGATGCTTAACACAATTTAGATACTATTATTAGCCTAGATGTAAAATCAGCTGCCCCACAGTGGGCAGTCAATCAACAGTAGATTATATTATAATTATATAGTGCAGCCAAGTGTAGAGGAAGAGCATCGTTGTGTTCCTTGGCTGAGTCCACTTTCCTCTCTGCACCTCTGCCTTTCCCTCTGTCAAATAAACGTTATATAAGTATCTACCTTACAAGCTTGTGGGAACTTCTTTGTAAACACTTGTTAAATAAAAGCATGTGAACATGGCCAGCCCACAATTGGCACTCAGCATGGTGACTGCGGTTATTGTCATCACACAGCAGGATGTTGATTTCTCTCGTGGCCATGGCTGATGCTTAGGACAGAAGGCCCCAAAGACCTTGTATTCTAAGTTCTAGAAACTCCCAGCAGATGGGACCAGGCATCAAACTGCGGGACATATGAGAGAAGTAGGAGTTTAGAAGAAGCCTTGCCACATACCACCCCTCTACTCCCTACCCCGTGACAGTGAGGAAGAGGCCTGAAGAGGAGAAGGTCATCAACATCAAGGGCCATGTTTCTAGAGAAGGAACTGAGGGAATATGGTAGTGTGTGTGTTTATGTGTGCATGTGTGTGCATATGTGTGTGGGGAGGTGTTTACAGATAGAATCAGTGTTAAAGTTTGGGGTGTTTGCAATAAGAAGGAGCTGGCTGGTAAAGGCTGGCAATGCCTACAGGAAGAGAAATCTGGCATTTCATTCTGGTGGCATTTCATTTCATTCAGCTCATTACTGAGCTGCGTATTCCATGAGCACAGAGGAAAAAATTGAAGGAAGATGGCAGGTGGATCACGGCCCGTCAAGAACTCTCTCCCCACCAGCTTCTGAGGGGGACACAGCAGCTGGATGAGTTTGGAGGCCACAGCCCTCCAGAATCTGGGGACAGAAATGACTACACATCAGAGAGAAGCTGTGGGACGGCCAGTGGGGCGGGAGGGTGTCTGCCGCAAGAGGGGCCAGTGTCTCAGGAATCAGCAGTGCCTGGGGCTGGCATAGGCGTGAGTCCCGAGACTGCAGGCCATAATAGAGACACCATCTGTCCTCCCAAAGCTTCGGAGTGAGTAAGACAGCAGCACCCGCCTGCTTTCAGGCCTTGAATCCTTGCCCCATGAAGTCAAAGGTGTTTCTTCTCTCCTCTCCTCCTTGGCCTAACACACTAGAAGACTCAGACTGGTGTTCTCAACTTGGCTGCACATTGGAATCGCCTGGAGTGCTTTTAAAACTCCTGATGGCTGGGCCACACCCTCTGGAGACTGCAATTCAGTTAGCCTGGGTGCAGTCAGCTTGCTGTGGTAGGTTAAAATGGCCATAATACTTTCTTTGCAACTCTTCTCATCAAGAGGTAGAGTGTACTTCCTGTCCCTTCCATCTGGGGTGGTTGTTTATTGTTTGACCAACAGAATGTAGCAAGGGTAAGTTCTAAGTAAAGCCTCAAGAGACCCTGTAGCTTTCGATGTCACCCGCTGGGCACACTGCCAGGATTCTGTGGGTCTGTAGTTGACCCACAGAATCCTGAGCAAAGGGTAATTGTTGTTCAGTCCGTATAACTAAGACTGTACCCTAGGTGACTCCGATGTACATCCGGTGCTGCAAACCACCATACTAAAGGGGAGATAGTGGACAGTTGGAGGCAGCCAGAGCACACGCTGTCCCCTCCTTATACAGCAGCCTTCTGGGGTCACTGCCCCAGTTTGTGCTCAGAGGAGGGGAGGAGACTAGCTCTGACTCAGATTTGAACTTGAAGTCTTGATTACCCAAACAACATCCTTTTAACAGGCAAAAATGGCTGAAAAATGCACAGTTAGATCACAGCATTATTAAGGAACCTGTTACTTAGTGGGAAAAGGTGATTTTTAAAGTTTATAGCTGGAGGCACTGACCAGAAAAAATACATGTGTTTTGTGTTTGTACCCCAACAAGCACAGAATCTTCAGTAAGCCACTGACCCCCTAAATTAATGACCATGGCTTAGGCCTTGGCAGATGATAAACAGGAGTTACTATTATTATTTGGTAGGGCCTATTGGTATGGACTTCCCTGGTAGCTCAGACGGTAAAGCATTTGTCTACAATGCGGGAGACCTGGGTTCAATCCCTGGGTAGGGAAGATTCCCTGGAGAAGGAAACGGCAACCCACTCCAGTACTCTTGCCTAGAAAATACCATGGATGGAGGAGCATGGTGCAGGCTACTCTCCATGGGATCGCAAAGAGTCGGGCACGACTGAGTGACTTCACTTCACTTCACTTCTCTGGTATG
>NW_011494635.1:14317704-14362744 GCF_000754665.1 Bison bison bison
ACTTCACTTCTCTGGTATGTATCCTGTTGTTTAGCCTCTAAGTTGTATCTGACTCTTTGTGACCCCATGGACTGTAGCCCACCAGGTTCCTCTATCCATAGGATTTCCCAAGTGAGAATACTGGAGTGGGTTGCTGTTTCCTTCTCCAGGGGATCTTCCCCATCCAGGGATCAAACCTGAGTCTCCTGCATTGGCAGATGGATCCTTTACCACTGAGCCACCAGGGAAGCCTCAGTATGTATCCTAAGTGTTCAATAAATAATACATGTTACTATCATCACTATTATTAGTGATTATTATTATCACATGTCAGAATACCTGGCACAGTACATGCAATATATATGTTAAAGGAATTGTAGCTATTGATATTGTCAGATGTGAGAAATCTATTTAGTAAACAAAGGAAGCTGTTAATATAAGCTAAAGACACTTGGCTCAAAGCAGAGAGACAGTGCCTAACCAGGCTGTCACCAACACATCTTATGAGAAAGGGCCTGGCCATGTTGCCCATCTGCAGCAGGCTGGCCACTGGGGAGGCTGATGGAGGCCACTGTATGCCCTTACCTTCCGGATACTTGTAGAGGCTGGTGATGTCCACGCGGGAGTCGCTGCCCACCGCCTTGGTGCTGATGCACCGCCCGATCTTCTTCGTGTCTGAGTACACACGCTCCCGGCTCTCATCCTCATTCCAAAGCCAGGTGATGTAGTCTGCATTGACCTCCGCAAACACGAAAGGACCATCGTGGGCCAGATGCACGTCGCCCTCGCGGATGGCGGTGACGGAGGCCGGGCCACACCGGAACACGCCTGCGCAGGAGGGGTGGGCGTGAGCATCTCCAGGAGTCAGAAAGCGGGAGTCCGGGACCCACCCGGCTGAGCCCGTACCTTCGCTCTCCTCCTGGGGGGTGGCATCCAGAACCTGCCAACCATTGTAAGAGGGGCCCAGGTCCCGCCGGGCAAACCAGCTCTCATTCCAGACATGGAAATTCCTGCCGCAGAGAGGAAGGGGCAGGGTGGCCTCTGGTGAGCAAGAGAGGTTCCCCAGAGAGGGCAAGTGCCTGTTGCCAGCCAGACCCTGGGCCCTGCTCTGTGGTTGAGTTTGTGAACCGTCATTCAGCTGTATTGATGAATACATATCATCCACACAGGTACAGGCAGACCTTGTTTTATCCTGCTTCGTTCACTTTATCCCGCTTTATAGATAACTGTGGTTTTTGTTTTTTTTTAATAAATTGAGTGTTTATGGTAACCCTTCCTCATGTCTGTCTCACCTGTTTTCCCAGCAGCATTTGCTCACTTCGTGTCCCTTTGTGTCACATTTTGGTAATTTCTGCACTATTTCAAACTTTTTCATTATTATATTTTTTATAGTGATCTGTAATATTTGATATTACTAGTATAACTCGCTGAAGGCTCAAATGATAGCATCTAGCAATAAGTATTTTTAAAATAATGTATGTATATCATTTTTTAGACATAATGCTATTGCACACTTATTAGACTATAGTGTAAACATAACTTTTATATGCTCTTTTGGATTAAAAAATTCATGTGACTCACTTTATTGTGATATTCACTTTATTGAAGTGGTCTGAAACCTAACTGGCAATAGCTTCAAGGCCTGCCTTTATGTATACATATATATGTCTATATCTGTATCTATGCTGCTGCTGCTAAGTCGCTTCAGTCGTGTCCGATTCTGTGCGACCCCATAGATGGCAGCCCACCAGGCTCCCTCGTCCCTGGGATTCTCCAGGCAAGAACACTGGAGTGGGTTGCCATTTCCTTCTCCAATGCATGGAAGTGAAAAGTGAAAGTGAAGTCGCTCAGTCATGTCTGACTCTTCGCGACCCCATGGACTGCAGCCTACCAGGCTCCTCCGTCCATGGGATTTTCCAGGCAAGAGTACTGGAGTGGGGTGCCATCGCCTTCTCTGATCTATATCTATACCTATGTCTATATCTATATCTAGATCACCTATATCTGTATCTTGTTGTTCAAGGTCCAAAAATGCAACAGCCAATAAGACAGAAGATCCTTGTTCTCATGCAGCTTACATTCTAAGGAAGGAGACAGATAGGAAGACAGGCAAAATTAAGTAAGCAGATAACTAATAAAACAATAAAGTAACAATAAATGCTGTGAAGAAAGAGAGGAGCTTGAGATGGAGAATAACTTCTGGAGATCTTTTCTAAGTAAATGACATCTAAGATGGGACCTAGAATAGAAAGAATTAGTCATAGGATGAGTGAAGGAAACAGTGGCCCAGGAGGAAGGAACAGCATGTGCAAAGGCTCTTGAGACAAGAAAAAACTTAGTGTATTCAAGGAACAGAAAGTATGTGTCTTTGGGCTATGTCAAGCACTAGGGTAGGTAGGTTTCAGATTATGCAGAGTTCTGTAGGCCTTGGTAGGGACTTTAAGCTTTAAGTTTCCTATGTTAAAGATGAGAATATGAGGCTAGGAAAAGTGACACCATTTGCCCAACATCACACAGTAGAAAGCAGCAGAGAGAAACCCTGATTGGCCTGAGTTGGTGTCTTTTGTCTTTACAGCTGGCCTCCAAACTGTTCTTTGGAAAATATTATAAAAAGCCTTTGGAAGTAAAGGGGAGAACATGTATAACCTGCATGGCGACAGAGATCCCAATAACAAAAGAATGACCTGTCCATTTTGCATAAATAAAGAGAAGAATGAAAATGTTTTTGTGCTACTGCAGAGAGGGAGTGAAAAGAACCAAAAATAAGAGAAGAAAAGGGGAGAAGAGAGGCAGAGAGATGGTCTGAGGCTGGACACTAGCTTGGGGGGAAGCTCCCCTGGGGAGGCTGGACACTAGCTTGGGGGGAAGCTCCCCTGGGGAGGCTGAACGCTAGCTTGGGGGGAAGCTCCCCTGGGGAGGCTGGACACTAGCTTGGGGGGAAGCTCCCCTGGGGAGCTGAAGGACATCCTAAGAAGAGGGATGCTGAGGCTGGCTGTGTTTCTTTCTGTACCATATGCTCTTCACTATTCCCCTGCTCTTTAGAAAGTTGATTTTTCTTGGCAACTTGCACATGTATGAACAGACATTTGGACAAGGTTATTCATGGAAGCCTTGTTTGTAAAGGCAAATGTTTGGTCTGGCCACATGAGGTGGTTAAATAAGCAATGGTTTTTCTGTCCAATTGAAAAGCAGGCCAGGTTTCTAACTTCTCTTCCACTCACTAGCTGTGTGGCCTTAGGCAAGTCACTTGATCTCTCTGTGCCTTGGTTTTCTCATCTGCAAAACAGGGACAACGATACTACGTTGCTCACAAGGTTGTTTGGAGGAATACATGAATTTGTACACAGGTACGCCTTGGAGGTATAGTGGACTCAGTTCCAGACCACTACAGAGATGTGGATAGTGCAATAAGATGAGTTACAAGTATTTTTGGTTTCGCAGTGTGTATAAAAGTTATGCTTGCACTATGCTGTCATCTATTGAGTGTGCAACAGCTTTGTGTCTAAGAAAACAACCTACATACCTTAAGGAAGCTGTTGAAAAAATGATGCTGATAGACTTGCTTAACACAGGGTTGCCACAAACCTTCAATTTGTAGAAAAACGCAATATCTATGAAGCACAGTAAAAAGAAGAGTAATAAAATGAGGTAAGGCTGCATTGCAGCACTTAGAACTGGGCCTGGCATAGACTGTGCTCACCGAGTATGATGTTATTAAGTTTAAAACACTATGAAAATAAGGAAACTTTGTATGTACTGATATGGGATTGTTAAATGTAAAGCAAGATGAACAGTATTACGTTATATTGCTGATATTAAGTAGGAGGGAGAGGTGGGGGTGCGTGGGGACCGTGCATATGTGTGCGCCTGTATCTGCAGGGCTTCTCTCTGAAGAGATGTAAGAAACTAATTTCAGCCTTGCATCCAGGAGGATGGGAAGGCTTGAAATGGGGGAGGGAGACTTAAACGCTATAGCCCATTTGGTACCTTTTGAATATTAAAGCACTGAATGTATCTTCTACTTAAAAAAATTAAATTAGAATGAATTTTGTGAAGCGTTGTGCAAAGAGTTTTGTTTGAGGAGGTTGTTCCCACACAGCATAGTGCACAAGCAGCCCAGAGAGCAGGATCAGGCTACAGAGGTGACCCTGCAGAGGCAGTCACAAGAATATAGGGGCTGGCTCAGAGTCCTGCGGAGCGGAGAGCTGGGGGTACAAGGTCATTCAACCTTGAGGCCTGTTCTTGGTCTCTGAGTTACATGTCCAGAGGCCCCTGTACCTCAGAAGAAGAGTCATCCTGCTGGGGACCAACCCCTCCTCGGCAGGGTGCCTGTCACCCCTTCCAGAGCTGGCTCAGACCCAGTGGAGCTGGGCTGCAGATCTGGGTGGGCCACAGGGTGCCCCTGGGACCCAATAGCCGGGGACTCACCACATGCTGTCTTCTGTCAGGTCTTCCAGCGTTCGCCCGAAGGAGTCCACGTACTTGTCCACACTCAGGTTCCTGTCCGTGTCATGGGCCGAGTTAAAGTTGGACACAACCCGTGTCGCGATTCCCAAGCACCTGAGGACTGAAGAGCAGGACACTCATGAGGCTCCAGGACAGGCCGGGACCCAGCCTCAGGGACAGGTGGTCTGGCCCCCCTAGCAGGCAGCCTATCTCACATCTGGCCACAGCCCCCTCCCTATCTCTCCCAGGGCTGATGCCTGTCTCCAGGCTCAGAAACACCTCCATCTCCTGGACATTCTCTCAGGGGACTTCGAGAGTCACCACTGCCACCCCCTTGTGAATAGATGGGCTCTGAAGCTGACAGGACCTTGGAAGCTGTATAATAACCCTATAATAGCCATACCAGCCCATGAGGACTGGGGGCCCAGGACCACAAGACTCTCTCAAAGGCACTCAGTGAGCTTGAGATTCCTCAAAGATCAAAAGTTGCACAAATGAGGAATCTGGTTTCCCTCTTCATTAGCCTGTCTTCTAGTTCCCCATCACTAATAAAGATATTTTTGGTGTGGGGGAGGGATTCTTATGAAAATATATGCAACCAAATGCAGTTGAGTTGGTCAGGGGTTGGGGATCTTCTTTCTTGGGGTACCTGTGCACATGACTCCAGCGAAGACCCAGCACTGGCCGTACTTGACGGGCTTGAACCTGCCCTTGAACCACTTGTGCAGAATGGCCACGCTGCCACGCCAGTGCAGAGGGCTGGTGCCGCCGCCGTACTTGCCCTGCCACTGGCCTTGAACCACGCCCCGGTCGTTGTTGCTGTTCACCTGGACAGAGGAGGCCACAAGTCCACCCTCCGGCAGGGCTTCCCCCTTCAGGAACTTCACCATCGTAAAATCTCCAACTTTGGGCCACCCCCTTATTTGGGGCTACTCCTTCCTTTTAAACTGTCTGAAAATTGGGGTCATCTGCTCTCTTAAAATACTTACCTTTTGGTGCCATTTATCATTTTCAATTACCTTCCTTTGGGATGTTCTATTGTTGAAAATCAAACACAGTTTTTGAGCATTTCTTGTTTTAAGTGATCTGTTTTGGGGACTGTTGGTGGTAATAGCTATAGAGACCCTTTGTTGTGGTGGTTTTTAGTCTCTAAGTCATGTCCGACTCTTTTGCAATCCTGTGGATTGTAGTCTGTCATGCTCCTCTGTCCATGGGATTTTCCTGGTAAGAACACTGGAGTGGGTTGCCATTTTCTTCTCCAACGGATCTTCCCAACCCAGGGATCAAACTTGCATCTCCTGCACGCATCTCTTGCACTGCAGGAAGATTCTTTACTGCTGAGCCAAATGTTTACTATGTACCAGACACTGTTCTAAAGGCTTAGTACACACTATATTAATCTTTTAAACCTATGATGTACATTCTATTATCTTCCTTTTTTTTTCAGATGAGGAAACTGAGATGCATAGAGGTTAGGGAACTTGCTCACACTGCACAGAAATTTAGAAAGAGGTGACTTGCGAGTTCAGTACTTTGACTTGGGAGCCTGTCAAATCCCACAGGCTTGTAACGCTCTACTGTTTGGGACTGGTCACTGCTTTTGATTCTCTGTGCTCTGACATCTCTCTGAAATCTTGGGGAACTGAGAATATCAAATATGAAAAAACCAGTTTTATCTGTTTTTGGAATCACAGATACCCAGGCACTGACTTTAACAGACACTTACTATAGGGAGAGTTAGTAGGCCCTGTGGCTGCCTTCTGAGGAGGAAGCAGTGGCCTGTAACAGATTAAAGACGGCATTCTTCCCACAGCGAGGTGGTTCCATGTACCCTCTCCCTGAATCTGGGCTGGCCTGTGACTGCTTTGACCAAGGACCATGGTGGAAGTGATGCTGTGCCTGTTCCCAGGCCTAGGCTTTATGAGACTGGCAGCTTCTACTTCTTCTTTTTAGAATAATTGCCTGGGGAGGCACCAGCTGCTTTGTCTGGTTACCCTCAGACTGCCACGCTATGAGGAAGCCCAGCCTATTCACATGGAGGCACTACATGGAGAGACAGAGTGATGACTGCCCAGCCGCAGCTCATGCAACCATCCCAGCCCAGGGGCCAGACACGAGAGTGAGCAAGCACCTGGGCGTTCCAGCTCCAGCAGACGTGGCATGGAAGAGAACCAAGGAAACATTGACTGCTGGAACCAATGCCCTAGATGTATAGTCCCCACAAACCATCCCAGAAATCTTCCAGCTTTCAGACACCCCAGCTGAAGCATCTGGGAGCAGAGATGTTCTGTCTTCCCAGTGCCATGCCCAGTTCCCAGTTCCTGCAAATCACTGATTTGCAAAATTGTCAGCATAGTAAATGGCTGTTTTACACCCCTGAGTTTGGGGGTGGTTTTTTTTATGCAGCAAGAGAGAATTAAAACAAAAGATGACGGGAAAAATCTTAGGGTTGTTCCTGAGGTTTGGCCTAGGGACCTATGAAGGAGAGTGCATGCAGGGATGGCAGGTCTCCTCACCATGGCGCTGACGGCTCTGGTGATGTAGACGGGGTCATGGCGGTGGGACACGTCAGTGGCTGGGTCGTCTTGGTAACTAGGGGTTCGGTCCAGGATGGAGAGGCAGATGTTCAGGATGTCCTCCTCAAACTGTCCCCAGAGAGGCTGCTCTTAGAGGTCAGAGTCACACCCGCAGTTCAGACCCTCTCACAACCTCCCCCAGCCATTTGTGTTGTGCAAGGGAGCTTGCCTACACTTCCTGCCCCCCACACCACTCCAGGGACACCACAGAGGACCCCCAAGTCTCAAAAACCCTCCCTCAAAGAATTACCAGGAACCATATGCTCAGCCTTAATCACCTTTTTCCCCATGATTTTTTCAAATACACTTGAGTTAGTTGATAACATTTACGAACTGGGAGATTTTTCACATACAAATTAAGATTTCTGGTCTTTGAAGATTTGGAAGGTCTGGGAACCCTGGTCTGATTTTCCTACGTGTTGAGATGGCGTTACCCCTTAGATGGAATTAAACCTTCTGGTATATCATCCCTGCCCAGTCCTGAACCCTCAATGCTTTCAACCCCTGCCTCTCAGCCTGAGAGTCAAGGTTCTCTACTTGCCCGGAGTCCAGGCAGACAGAGCTCCTCCATAGAACCTCCGCTACTCCCTGACTCCCCTCCTCCACTGCTCTGACTGCTCTTCCTCTGACTGTCCAGATTCTGCCTGACTTTGGGGACCCAACCCCAATATCATGAAGTCTTCTGTACTCCTTGAGGTGGTTTTCCTTGACAGTCTTTTAAATTCTTTCTGCTGCCATCTGTACCATTCTGACCATGCCACCCCCTCCCACAACATTGCACCTTGCATTGTAACTGTTTATCTAAGCCAGTGGCTCTTGAAGTGTGGTTCCAGACCAGCAGCAGCAGCAGCACCTGGTGACTTGGAATACAAACTCTCAGACCACCTCAGACCTAATGAATCAGCAACTTGTTGGGGAGGCACATGGATCCCAGCCACCTGTATGAGCCCTCTGTGTCCTTCCTGTCCACACTCAAGATTGAGAGCCCCTGATCTAAGCTATTTATGTATACCCAATGTACCTTCCCTTCCCAAGGACCCACTGTAGGCCCTGGTACAACTAATAGTAGAGACTGGATAAGTGGGCTTGGTCTGAGAGTCGGTCTAGTTGTACCTCTTGGGAAGAAGAGGACACACAGAAGGGCTCCTGCACTGACTTTTCTCATGTCCCCAGCCATCCTTCTGCCTCTCATGCCTCTCACCCCCCTTTTGGTCTGGGCCCCTGGAGACCTGCCCGAAGTTCCAGCCTTGGGCTCGGATGCGCTTCTCCACACCCCGGAAGATGATCCCGCTGTCGTTGAGCACATACTCTTGTCTCTCTTCCTCTGAGTCCAGGAACACGTCGTCCTCTGAAAGGCAGTGGTCAGGCCTGGCGTGAGGGATGGGAACGTGGAGCCCTGGCCTCACCGGCCTGGGGAAGGGGCTACATCAGGCATCAGCTGCAGGATGGTGCCTGGAGGCAGCTGGAATAGGAGCAGGCAAGAGGGGCTTGCCGGCTCCCAGGCTGCCCCCTGGCCAGGCCCTATTCCACCTGGCTGGTCTTTCCTCAGGCAGGGACCAACCCCACCCCAGGCCCAGATGGAAGGAATTTAGGAGCCCTGATGTCTTTGGATAACCTGACTTAATGCCAATTAAATATTAGTAAGAATTGTCATTCAAGTTCCTGCTTACTAACTTAACCCTCAATAAGAGTACTGACCCCAGTACCCCTTATGATGTACCTTGCATACTACAAGCATTAGCTCAATAGATTCTCACCAAAACCCTAATAGGTAGGCACTATTATTATTCACATATTACAGATGAGGAAACTGAGACTCACAGAGGGCAGCACCTTAGCAAAGCTAGGACTAAACCAAGGCTGTCTGTTGGCTAAAGCCTGATACTTACCCACTTTTAGGTCTTTCCTGCCATTAAGCCCCATCTTTGCCCCCTGGCCTTCACACGCTAATTCCTGTCCCTCTGTCACAGCACCTTTGGAGTGTCCGCTACCAACTTCCTCTGCCCAGGCCTGCCCCCACCTGGGCCCCAGGCTCTTGCCAGGCCTTAGCACTCATCCCCCTGTCCCCTAACCTGCCTCCCAGACTTTCCTGAAGGACAGTTTCTGGGAAAACCTCAGCCTCAGACTCAGGAGCTCCTACCTGGGCACCATGGGTTGAAAAGGAGAACAAACTCGCCCAGCTTCCGGTCACTATGTTTGCGGCGAGAGGAAACCCTGGCGCTCAGCTGGTAACGGCCAATGACGGCATTGGGAGGGCTGGCAAGGCTGAAGGTCGTGGTGTTCTCTGTCTGAGCCTCCTTCACTGCCATCCAGGTGTCACCCCGCTCCAGCTCTGATGTCTGGAACACGGCTTTGGTGTGGAGGGCCTCAGAAGCCTGGGGTCCTGGCAGAGAGGAGAGGGAATCAAGAGAGCCAGCCGGCTCCAGGAAGCTCAGCTCTGGAGAAGTGGAAAAGCCACAGGCCCGGAAGGCCACCCTTCAGCACCTGAACTGCTGGACACTGCGGTGGGGAAGGGCCTGACCAAGATGCAGGAGGTGGCAGAGTGGAGTCCACCTTGGCTGTCCTGACTCCTGCCCATTTGCCAGATCAAGGAGGAAGTAATAAGCCTCTCTGAAACCAAAGAGTGCTTGAGGAATTTCCATACCTTCCCAGAACCCTGGACTTCTTGGTGTGCATAGAATTCCAGAGTTGTCATCTTGCCTGTCCTACTGCCTGCTCGCAGCACCTTCCAACCACCCCAGAAAGCTCAAACCACCTACAGGGACTTGTTTTCTGCAAAGTCTTGGCTGATGACCACAGGGTTTCAGGTTGCTGGTCACCAGACCCATCTTTAAGACTGCAGATTAGCAGCAGAACGCACTAACCAGTCAGGTACCTGTCTCCACGGTGAAGATGAGGGTCTCCTCGCTCTCCAGGGGTCTGTTCAGCTCCAGTGTGAAGGTGAACCTCTGGCCCCTGCGGACCACCAGGTTGGAGCCAGGGTACTCCTGGGTGTGGTGTGCAGTGCCGTTGCGCAGCCGCTGCCAGTCCACCTCAGTGACTCTGAGCCCTGGGCAGGGAGAGCACAGGGAGATGGGACCCAGCTCTCGGACATTTCCCATTTACGCCTGGCTCACTTTCCGACAGCTGCAGGCTGCCTGTCATTTGCTCTTGGAGTCACTATTTACCAGGTACAGTAGTTTCTGGTAAATTGTGTACCAGAAGCAGTTATTCTCGGTTGTTCTATAGTGTTCACAAACTAAGTCTGGGTTGATGTCCACTGGGCTAAGCTCTGAACTAGCCAGTACTGAACCATTGTTCCTGGGCGAAAATACAGGGCTTGGTTCCTGTGAGCCTCTGGTCACAACTTTTTCATCAACTGAACAAAACATAACCTTGTTTTATGTGTTTCTGTTTAAACACACCTTATTTAGTAAATTGTTGATTCGTTAATATTGAACTCATGGACAACAGCGCTGTAATTAACGCCCGAACAAAGCTTATCCAACACGTGTGTTTTCTCCATAAGGCATGTCACACCTTCCTGTGCTTAGGAATACTGGACAGCACTTTAGAGCTAAACATGGAATCATTTTAAACAGCAAAAATCAGCAACAAAAGGGACAAAAATGCAAATTACATAGCACCAGATAGACCATGAAAGCCACTTGTCTGAGAGCTGAAACAGCAAGGCAGAGTGTGCTCATCTCTGGAAGGTACTCAACGAACATGTCTAGGATGAATGAAGATACCGGGGCCAAGGGAAGTGAAGCCACTTTCCAAAGGGCACACAGTCAGGCTCAGGCCAGAGTTGAGTCTGTGAGCTGGTTTCCTACTTTTGACCACTGGTCCGCTGGCTTTCAGTTTCCTTCATGACCCACTGAAGAAATAGTGTTACCTGTTGCCCCAGTGCCTGCAAACATATAAACACGTTCAGATATAGATAAATCGGAAGTTTCACTAATATTTTCCCTTATTTATTATGATGAGTAATGAATGCTGAAATTTTATGTCCTTTTCTGTCAAAGCTCTTGAGCCACAGACCACCAGGGACACAGTAGAAGTTGAACTAGTCTCGTGGCTGTGAGAAAGCTCCATCCTCCTGGGGAACCAGGAAGTGCCTCAGAAAGGGGGTCCTGGAGAGGGCTTATTGTGGGATTTGGGCTGTTTTTAGGTGGTTTTGGTGAGAGTTGAAGGAAGCAGGGCTTTGATCTGGACTGGATGCTGTCAGGAAGCAAGACAAGTCTATGTTTATCTTAATTATTCTTCTGTAGAAGGTGGGAGGGACGGATGGAGGCTGAAGCTGTCGGTGGAGTGGCAGCATTCATTAGCCAGAATACAGGGGTGTTTACTCATTCTAGGGTGTGGACAACATTCATGCTTTTGTCTGGTTTCACACAGGATTATGGAGTGCTCTTTTTTGTCTTGACCTGTCATGGCTGCATTACATTGGTGGTGTTGCTGCTGCTGCTGCTGCTAAGTCACTTCAGTCATGTTTTCTCTACTTCAAGAGGTGGAGAAAGAAAGTCAGCTCAGAACAGATTTTATTTGGAATGAATTCCCTTGAGTGACTTCCATTACTTACACCTGTCTTTGGGCACCAGGTACCCACTCTCTGGGGTAAGGCATACAGAACCTATGTGGCCTGGCAAAGACGGCTCCTCTAAGTCCTGCTTGGTATATGAAGCTAGACAGCTTGCAGGTACATTCACAATAAGGAGGCTCTCAGGAGGAAAAGGATCGAGGTCCCTAAGCTCTTGCCTTTTGAGGTTCAATATTACTGGAAGTTTTTTGATAAGATGAATTTGTCTTGATAGAGGGTGGCAGCTGATGTTGCCCAGGTTTACATCTCTACTCTGACTTCTTTGAAATCCAAACAATATATCAATCATCTACTTGCATTTGGTGGTCTTCTAGGCAAATCCAATCTAATGTGCTCAAAGCAGAACTCTTGATTTCTTCCTCCCTGATCCCCAAATCCATGCTCTCATGCATCTTGGTAGACAGCACCCCATCTGCCCTGATGCTCAGGCCCAAACCAAAGAATCTTCTTTGATTCCCCTTTGCTCTCACATCCCTCATCCAAATCACCATCAAGCTCAATCACCATCACCACCTCAAAGGTGTGTGCTCAGTTGTGTCTGACTCTTTTGCAACCCCATCAACTATAACCTGCCAACTTCCTCTGTCCATAGAATTTTCCAAGCAAGAATACTATAGTGGGTTGCCATTTCCTTCTCCAGGGGATCTTCCTCAACCAGGGATCGAACCTGTGTCTCTTGCATCTCCTTCATTCTTTATTGAATTCTGGCAGATTCTTTACCACTCCACTGCATACCCCAATGGCTCAGTGCATTAAGAAGCTGCCTGCAATGTAAGAAACACAGGAGATGTGGGTTTGATCCCTGGGTGAGGAAGATCCCCTGAAGTAGGAAATGGCTCCAGTATTGTTACTTGGAAAATTTCATGGACATAGGAGCCTGGTACTGTCCATGGGGTTGTAAAAGAGTCAGACATGACTGTAGCCAGTGACTCTAACTCACCACCTCTAAAACCTGCCCCCAATTCACCACAGGTCTCCATCTCCACCACTAGCCTGGGCCAAGCTACCTGATGTCTCTCTTGTCTAGATGGTACCAGCCTTCTAACTGCTCTCTACTTATGAGCAGCTGGGCTGTTGCTACCATCTCAAACTCAGGCCTGGGACTCATAGAAAAGGCTACTCTTGCTTGAGCTCAGCTGGCAGGCTTAGACTGACATCATGGTTTGGGGGTAATGACTGAACATGAGAAGGGAACTTACACACTGGCACGTGCCCCAGTTTGAGAGCTCCTGCAGGCACCACTGTGGTGAGTGAGTGAGAATTGTGCAGGACCAGTGTTCAACAGCAACCCCATGAGTCAGGAGCCCAACACTAGTGCCAGGGACTTCCCCAGAAGCTGGCCCATTCTCCCATTTGAAAGTAGAACGGAAGCCTTCACATGTAGTGAGTCCAGGAGCTCTTGGGCAGAATAGACCACTCAAGCCCCAGAAATTTGAGCTCAGATGGTCTTTGTTTAGTCTGAACACACAGGAAGAAACTCCATTTACCTTGTACATAAGGTTGTCTAATCTAATACCAGCAAAGCTGGAAGGGCCATGAGAAGCCCAGGTTTCCATTTTATTGACAGAAACTGAGACCCAGAGAAGATAAAAGAAGGGCTTCCTGCTTGAGGGCAGATTGGAGCCACAGCCTGTGAAATTTAGCCACTTCCTCTGTGGGGACCGGCTGGAACAGAATGCAACTGCTGGCTTTTTTTTTTTTTTTTTCTTTCCTCCGTAAGATGAGTCAGGAGCAGGGGATGAGGCTGTTATGTGATAATTATCTCCAGCATGCCCCAGGGCTGCTTGGTGGGTGGGGGGAAGGGCTTAGGATGTGGTGAGTGTTCCTGGACCCTGGGTCATGGGTTCAAGCCCTGAGGAGTCCATCTCAGCATCCTCTTTCCCTGTCACAGCCCAAACTGGCTCCTACCAGCCTAAGGGCATCTGTAGGCTCATTATAGGGAGTGGGGTGCATGAGTGGGGTGCATTTGTGGTTGATGAGTAAGAACTGCCATCATCACTATCCTCAAACCTCAGAGACTGTCTCTCTCACAACTTCCTGCCTAGATCAACTCCCTCAGCCGAATTCTCAATGGAAACTTGATCATAGTTCCAGCTTCATACGTCCAAGAAGTGGCTCGTCTGCTGCCCCGATGTTAAGAAGGCTTTCCTTCTGCTGAACCACGGTTTGTTTTCTTACAACTTCTCCCCACTTGTCCCCACTCTTACCCTTACCCCCACAGAACACACCTGTTCCAAATGCCCCTTGATGATTTTATAGTGCTATTACTGAGAAGTCCTGACCTGTCGCCTCCACCAGTTCTACATTTGCCCTAACCCAGGAGGTTACAGATCTGGTCCCTGGGTGATCCGTCCCTGGAGCTGCTACTTAGATGATCTAAGTCACCTGTACTGGTCAACATTACTCTCCCATGACCTGGCGGGCTGATGGTCAGGGCTGGGGGCCAGGACCCTACAGGGAGAAAGCAGCAGGTCCGAAGTTACAGCCAATTCTTCCCTAGGAGAGTCCTCCCCAGCTCTCATGGGGACTGATGGACTCAGGGGAGGGGAGTTCTATGTACGGGGCAGCCCAAAGAAGGGAGATAGATGTATATGTAGGAGGATTTCTGGGGCCCCATCAAAATAAACCCAGTGATTACCTCCTCTATGTGCTCAGCTTGAATTTTCCTCTCTGAGACATATGTTTCTGTCTTCAGAAAATCATCAAGGCATTGGGATTATAGCTGTTTGCCTACACATTTCTCTCCTCCACTGAAAGGTAAGCCCCATGAAGGCAAGGTCTGGGTCTCATTCTCTGTGGGTCATTAGAGCCTGGCTCAGGGCCCAGGGCATAGTGGATGCTTGGTGAACGCGGTTGGAGAATGAATGGCTGGGATAAGAACAGCTGATGCTCACAGCTTCCTGGCACGGCCTCAAGGATCAGCATCCTTGCCTCTCCACCTGCTCATGCCCCAGCTTCCCCACCCATAATCCCTCTGTCTTAAGCTGTCACATTTCAAAGCCTGCCCTTCCTTCCAGACTTCCTTCCCTCTGCAGCCCTCCTTCCCTTCTCCATCCCACCTTCCTCTCTTAGCCTTCCTTCTCACACTGCATAGTGGTTAGGAGCCTGATTTCAGAGGCACACAGTTGAGTTTAAATAAAAACTTTACTGCTTGCCAGCTGTGTGACCTGAGGCAGGTGACTGACCCTTTCTGAACTTCAGTTTCCAGATGAAAATGGTGGGATAATAGCTGCCTCCTTGGGTGGTGAGGATTAAATGAAATAATTCACACAGAATAATTAGAAAAGCACATATGAGGTGCTCAGTAATTGTGCATGTTATTAATCACATTATTATTGTTATATTTGCACAAGAACTCCTGGCTGCCATTCCAGGGTTCTGATAATCAATGCAATTCTGAATCTTTCACTTAATGGCTATGTGACTCTGGATAAATTAGTAGACCTTTCTGAAGTGGCTTCCCTGGTGGCTCAGACAGTAAAGCGTCTGGCCTGAGTGCTGGAGACCTGGGTTCGATCCCTGGGTTGGGAAGATCCTCTGGGGAAGGAAATGGCAACCCACTCCAGTACTCTTGCCTGGAAAATTCCATGGACTGAGGAGCCTGGTAGGCTACCGTCCATGGGGTCGCAAAGAGTTGGACACGACTGAGCAACCTCACTACTTTCACTTGGCAGGCTGTGGTGGCTTAGAGGTTAAAGCATCTGCCCACAATGCGGGAGACCCGGGTTCGATCCTTGGGTCGGGAAGATCCTCTGGAGAAGGAAATGGCAACCCACTCCAGTATTCTTGCCTGGAGAATCCCATGGATGGAAGAGCCTGGTGGGCTATATTCCACGGGGTTGCAAAGAGTCGAACACGACTGAGTGACTTCACTTTCATTTTCTGAAGTACAGATTTCCTTACCTGAAAAGTGCCAATAACAATACTTTCCTCATAGGATTTTGGGGGAGGATATGATTAAATAGGGTAATGGGGAAATGCATTACTTAAATCCGTAAACTTCGAGAGTGAAAGTAGAAGGCATTAATAAACACCCTAGGACAACAAGCTTCAGCCAGGTGAGTGGTCTCCTTACTTGTACTTAGCACAGTGCTTGGTTCACAGTTTCGAGATCTGTAGATGGGGTTTTATATCATCACCTCTTCCTTTCTCCCCCACCACTTTGGCCCTCTTCTCCCAATTCCTACACACATTGTTTTTCTTTTTGTTCCCTCTTCACCTCTTGCTTAAATTACTTCATGGCCCCAAGAACCTGAGAACATTTTCAACTGTTTGACCCAACCCGTTACTATGGAGAAATTGAGGGTCAGTGAGAGAAGGGATTTCCCTGTTGCATGGGGGTCAGCATGTCATTTCCCCTGCTCAAGAGCCATCAAACCCACAACCATTATGCTGGCATTCAAGGCGTACCTATCACTCCCTCCCCTGCCAACCTTGCCTTCTGCTCCCCAACTCACTTGCTCACCAGCTGGCCTAATAAAGAGTTCCCCTTAGAGAGAACGGTCCGTGTGCAGAGGATTGCCTGCTAACCACAGCCCTAGCTCACCCCAGCTGTTTTTCCTCTTTCCCTTGGGTGACACCAAGCAGCTGATGATGCTCTGCTCCCTGGATCTCTGCTCCAGCCGGGGGATGGAACCTAGTGGGACCAAACCCAGGAGTCTCTGCTAAAGCCAGCACCATCTCCCAGACTCTGGACTCCACATAACTGGTTTTTAATGGGTCCCATTATGACTCTATCCTTACTGTGCATTATGGGTGCTTGACCTTCACACTAAGTGATTGAGGAGTTGCTGACCTCAGAAGCTGCTGACCTCTCTCTCATCAGTAGGCAGTGGCCCATCAACTCCAACCCAGTGTCCCAAACAGAGACAATCCCACATAGAATATCCTTAGACTGAGCTGAAAGATTATTGTAACTCAACAATGACAAAAAGGGTCCAATTTCATTTGCTAATCAACTGGTAGGGACTACCTGAAGAATTATGTTGAGAATTCTGGGGCCACATCCAAGCTCTTGTAGGGAAGAGCTCTGGCATCACCTAGTGATGTCTGTCAGGGACAGTATGAAGGAGGGTGAGAGAAGGAGAGACCTGCAGGCCAGAGACTTTAGATCCAGCATCTGAGATCTGTCTTTCACACACAGATTGCATAGTAGGCTTGGCCTACTCTCAGGAGCAGGTTCCCAAGAGGCCAGAAGGACCCAAAAGATTGGGGAATTGAATTCAACCTACTAGTCAACTTATACACTAGGCATGCTGGATCCAACCTTGATATTTTACAGGTGGAGAAATCGAGGTTCAGAGAGAGGAATGATCACCCAGTGAGTTAGTAATGACCTGACATGGAGCCCCCCATCCCCAACTTTGCTCATAGAAGGATCCTTTCTCAGCAATTAAACTTGGCCAGATTTAAGGCTGATAGTATACTAAATACTGAGGGAAGAGGGACCTCTAGGTGAGTCCCAAAATATACATCCTGAAGGAAGCAAAACCAGTATCTCTCATCCAGAACGAAAGTGAGAAGCCACCCTAGCTCTTGAAACTGAAGCCTGGGGTAGCAAGGCCTGGTTGTCAGAGAGCAGACCTTCCCAAGAGCCAGAAGGGCCCAGGTTGCCAGTAATGTTCCCAATTGCCAGGCGACAGTAAGAAGAGGAAGTTCAAATATGATAAGGAAATTAAAATACCTGCCTTGAAATTCAAAAAGTAAACAGGACTTGATTCATATAACTGTTACACAATACTGAACAATCGAAAATAGAAACATCTTTTAAAAACCTGTGAAAGTAGGATCCCTGCTTCTGCTGACCTGCTCATCACTGGAGCCCAGCTCCCAGCACAGAGTAGGTACAAAGTAATTATTAACTAAAAGACATATTCCTGGGGAAGGCAGGGAATTTACCCCTCACTGTATTGGAGCCCCCGGGGGAGGCACATTTTCTGAGTGTTATGTTGACAAGGCCCCACATGAGATACTGCTGGGGCTGTGAATACTTGGTCTCATCAGTTCCTCACTGCAGGCCTGTGAAATGATCTGAATTATAATACCCATTTTACGGATGAGAAAAGTGGAGGCACCAAGGGCAAATTCTCTTGTTCACACTCATATTGCTCTTTTCACCTGGGCTAGAGCTGCACTTACCCTCAGCTCTCTGGAGTGGGGATTAGAAGAGGATGCAGCCCATGGGTGCCTCACTGTCTTCACCCAGCCCACAACCCCCAGCTCCGCCCAGACATGCTTCTGGATCCTTGTAATGTACACAGAGTGTGAGAAGATTTCAGACCTTCTACGCCTCCCTTTCTGCTCCCCCTCCTCCAGTCAGTCTCACAGGGTGTGTTGGGGAGGCCTGGCCCCAGTTCAGGAAGGACTTGCTTGCTGGGTGGTCGGGGCAGGCTCTTACTGTCTCTGGGCCTCTACATCCTTATGAACATGAGGAATAACTCATGGACTGGGCCACACCACAGTGCTAAGAAGCAGTGACCTGAGTTTCTTTCCACAGACACCTGCTTCCCGAAGTTCCTCTCATGGGCCTGGTGCCCTGAGGCCCCCAGGCCCTGCCCACTCACCTGCCATGACAGGGCTGCCCGACTCCTTGCTTCCTCTGCTTGGTGGTGTGTGAACCGTCAGAACAGCGTTTTTGAGCAGCAAACCAGACCCACGTTAACGAGGCAAGTGTTGGGACACTCCTAGGCAGGACAGTCAGAATTCAAAAGGAGGCGTGGCCCTGCTACTCTAGCCGTGACACCTATGAGACACCTAATCACCCAGTAATTGCCTTGGTTTGCACCTAGAATTTGTCCAGTGTGGGAGGGGCTCCAGCTAAGAGGCTTCCAAATGCAAAGTTGAGAGCCAGACTGTGAGAGAAACAATCCCACAAGCCTGGGAACAAGTTTTATGGTCTGCTGTTCTTACAAGAAAACAGAGGCTCAGAGAGGGGGCCCTAAATGTACATGGCTACCAGTTGCAGAGCTGGAATGGGCCAGGCCTCATGGCATCCAGTCCAGGGCAGTTTTCTCCCCTTCCGGTTGAGGAGAGAAGGTTCTGGAAAACACAGTTCTCTCTTGTGTGGGCCCCAGAAGCGTCTACAGGAGCAGTGACCTACCACCCTCTCCCAGGGATGTGCCCCCACCACGTTCCCACCCGTAGGCTCAGCCTCCACAGAGGAGCCCTTAGGTTCAGAGGAATAAACTTTAGATCCAGCTGGCCCAAGTTTGAAGGCCAGCTCCTGCCCCTGGTCACTCTGATCCTGCAGAGGTCTGTGATCCCCTGAGTCTTAGTAAAATGAAGACAGCAACCTCTCTTTATCTGGTGACTAAGGGAATGAGAGGGGAAACTCTGGGGCAGGGCCTGGATGCTTAGAGAGCCTGGCTCACAGGTCCCCTGCTCTTAAAGTCACCCATACTTCGGGAGTTGAACCATTCCTGAGCTTGTCTGGCCCTTAAGTGTTGGCATC
Source organism: Bison bison bison (assembly GCF_000754665.1). Classification (NCBI taxonomy): domain Eukaryota; kingdom Metazoa; phylum Chordata; class Mammalia; order Artiodactyla; family Bovidae; genus Bison; species Bison bison. Next base: position 14,336,738 of record NW_011494635.1, read on the forward strand.
TCTGAGCTCTGTAGAACAGAGGTGGGACATCATGCTGCCTGGGCTAAATCTACTCTGGGGATTGAAAGGAGACCCTCGGTCTGAGTTCTTGTGGGATCTTCTATCCTTTGGACTCCTTGCAGGGCCTCCCTGTGACAACCCAACTGCCTGGAGTGGTGTCAACCTAGGCTTTTGGGAGGAAGTGAATAATAAAGAGGGGAGAGGCCCTCTGGTTCAAAGCAAGGCTAATTCACTGATCTTTGTGAGCTGGCTCCAGCCTGGAATTTAGAGACCTGAAAGCCACTGGTGCCCCATGACCTTGGATAAGACCTCTCCATCTGAGAATGCTGTCTTCCCACCCTGTGAACTAAAAAGGACTTGGCTAAAGTATTCTCAAAGGCATTTCTAGCTCGAAGTCTAAGATTCTAGGGCCCAAAGACTCTAGACTTGTGTGGAGTAAAATGGGGGGAAATTTATTTTCAGGGGAGCTGGGAGGGGAGTTTCTCTTTGTCGGGGAGTGCCTTAAGAGGAGGCCCTGGGGCCATCAGAGCCCAAGTAGGGTGGGCCAGGGAGGAAAGAGGAAGTAGGAGGGAATAGACTCCCTGAGATGGGCACAGATGGGCAGGCAGTGGTCTATGCCATGAACCCTTGCTCCCCACTTGCTTGTGTGATCATCATTTGGGAAAGTGTATAAAAATTCCAAGGTGTTTGATGTGGTTGGTTTTCTTACAGAAAGTGGCCAAGTGGTTGCGTTCTGTCTGCTGGTTTGATGCAGGCCAAACATCTTTATGGGCTCTTTGCAGGCTCACATGCCTTTAATTACTGACATCTGGTATCTGGCTCCTTCTCTCACGCCTGCAGCCTGCTGCCCTGGGCTCTGGGCAGACCTGGGCCCTCCAAAGCTGTTCTTCTGCCTATATAGGGTCAGACTCCTCCCTGCTAATGATAGTCTCACTCAGGGCCCTTTTATCTTTCATCTTGGGTTTGCTTGCCTGGACTGGGGCTTCCAGAAGAGGCCAGGGCATTCCAAAATCGCCCCTTCAACAAACCCAAACAATTCATTGTCAGATTTAGGGGAAAGCAGCCTGGCAGTAGAGCCCTGGGATGAAAGCCAGGAGATTGGGCTTGGTATCTCTGGGCCAAACTGGCTGTGTGGCCCACAAGAAGTCACTTACCATCTCTGAGACTCTGTGTCCTCATCTATGAAATAAGGGTGTGAGCTGGATCTTATCGGTTCTAACATTCTCTGATTCTAAATGATCAGACTAGAGATGGCAGACAGGAGCCAAAGACTGGGAAAACTCAGAATACTCCAGTGTCCAGCATACAGTGGGTGTTTCACAAGTTAAAATCTGTGCTATGAAATAAAAATGCTTTAAAATAATTTAATTATTTTTCTTGCTGTAAAGAAAACTATACTTGTAGAAAATCCAAGCAACACAGAGGAAGAAGAAAGCATACATGCATATTGCCTCAAACATATGTAAAATAAATTTCCATAAATCCCATTGTCCAGAGAAGCTCGTTTGTTGCCTGCGCTTTATGCTTAACTGTATAAATTCTCATTCGATGCTTTCTTTTCCAATCACGGACTGCACACGCATTGTCGTCAGCAGTGGGGTCTCTTGCGTGAGCTTACAGAATTTAGTTAGCCTTCCCCAAATCGATGGGGATTTACTTTGTTTCCAGTATTTTTGTCCTTGTAAAGAAACAGAATACTATTTTTCCTGGTATTTGTGAGTGCTTCCTGTTTCAGTCTCCTTGACTGAAGAGCATCTTGAGGGCTTTGGAGTTCCCTGTCCTCTCACCTGCTCCCAGCACCAAGCCCTAGATCTGGTGGAGAGGAGGTCCTGTTAAGTAGCCCTGTCCTTTTGGTGGTGGTAGTACAGAAAAACAGAGGCCTCTAGGTGGGCCTTGGAGAATGGGGAAGAACTTTCTCCAGGAAGCGAAGCAGCTAGAGGACTAGGCAGGGCTCCTGCCCTTTAAGCAATAATGGATTATCCACATGCTTGAGACCAGCAAAATGTGAGCACCAAAAGCAGTTTAAAAAATAATTAAAAATTAAAAAAATCAAACTGATCACCTTGGGAAAAATAATTTTGTTGGGTTTGTTTAATCTCAAATTTACTTGTATTTTTAGTTATAGGGATATTGGGAGGGCATCATGGCTTTTCCAGGACTCAGGGCAACTATCTGGCCCTGCCTCAGAGAGTGGCAGAGGCACAGCTAAGAATCTGTGAATGTGGTCTGCAGACTAGCAGCATCAGTATCACCTGGGAGATGGTTAGAAATGCAGGCTCCTGGGCCCTACCCCAGAACCCCTTAACCAGAATCTGCATTGTGACAGGTGATTTGCATGCATTCTAAAATTGGAGGAACTCTACTCAGACCTTCCTTGAATGAATAGAATTGGAGGAATTCTATTCAGACTCTATTCAGGGGCTTCCGTGGTGGCTCAATCAGTAAAGAATCTGCCTGCAATGCAAGAAACCTAGGTTCGATCCCTGGGTTGGGAATATCCCCTAGAGGAGAGCATGGCAACCCAACCCAGTATTCTTGCCTGGAGAATCCCCATGGACAAAGGAGCCTGCTGCCTGGCTGGCTGTAATTCATGGGGTCGCAAAGAGTTGGACGACTCAGTGACTAAGCACACACAATTCAGACCAGCTATTCTCAAAAGAAAGTCCAGGGTTCCCAGGACTCCTTTGGCGAATCTGCGTGGTCAAAACTATTTTCATAATATTAAAACTTTCTGGGGCCTATTTCACTCTCATTGTCTCATGAGTGTACAGTGTTTTCCAGAGGCTACATGATATTGCAAAAAATTGAATGCAAAAGCAGATATGAGAATAGAGCCTTCTATTTAAAGAGATTTGCAAAAAGAGTAAAGCAATGCTATTCTTATTATTTTTTGTTTTTGAAAAAAAAATTATTTTTCATAAATGCATGTTATTTGTCTTAAGATGCAATGAGCTTATTAGTTTTTAAATGAGTTAATGAATAACATTTTATAAGTTTCTCAGTGTTAATTTCCAACTTGGTAACTATTCAGAAATATAACCCACATAAACAAGTGCTCTTTGGAATTCTCAATAATTTTTAAGGATATAAAGAGGTCCTGAGATCAAAATGTTGGAGAACTGCTGGACTAGAATATGGTTCCCCTCTAGGATTTCAGTTCTGTCCCTCAAGAGAAAAGCCATAAACTGACAAATCAGAGAGGAGGGGCCTGAGGCCATGCCCTCAAGTCCAGATGAGGCCATAGGACAGACAAGTCCAGGGGCAGCTGTGCTGTGCTTGGGGCAGCCCACAGAGTGCCCTGGTGCTGGGAATCTTCATTTCCAGAGCCTTGTGGCTCCAGCAAATATGGACAGGTGCTGCTTATGGGTGAATCCAAAGGTCTGAGCAGTTGGCTGGAAATATGAGTCCCTGTGTGCTTAGGATAGAAGTTACCTCCACTGTCTTGAGAACTCATCCTCATAGGATCGTGGTGGGTCAGAGGGACCCACCAGGACTAGACCTGGACTGGGCCTCTGCCAACCCAGCCTGTAAAATGGAAGATGATTCTTTTCCCCTCCCACCACTGGGTGAACTCACTGGACAACTAAGACTGTGAAGCTCTAACTCATTGCTGCATCACCTTATCCTGAAAGCAATAACCATGGTGATGTAGACAGAGTTCAGACTGTGAGAGGGAAGTTCTTGCCCAGTAAGAAAGCAAGTTTCTCTTCTACTATCATCAGGAGACCTTGTTACTGCCTGCTGTGGGTGGACCAGCAGCTGCAGGGCAAGCCAGAGGGTTAGAGGTGGCCTCATCTGGCCCTCAGTGTCCAGGTATTACCTTGTTTATCCATCTGTACTTCTGTCTAAGATCACTGAAACCACTAGGTGGTGTTTCAAGGGCTCCAAGGAACTCCAGTCCTTTATGTTCCAGTGAAGAAAGAATTCAGCAGGAGGCGAAGAGTAATTTGTTAGAATAGGGCACTTGTGAGGCTTACACGTGGGCGGGTAAGAGGGTGCCTTACCCTGACAACTTCGTGGGCTACAGTTTTATAGTCAAAGGAAAAGTGGGGAGGGGGGAAAAAACCACTTTCTTCCTGATCCTTGAGTAGATTTCGTGCTTTTAACATCAGCTCCTCCTCCAGGTTAGGCAGAGAAGCTTTTTTGTCCCTACATGGTCAAGCCAGGACTGTCATGGCTCTATGGAAAAATTATTTCAGGTCTTAGAACAACGAGTATCTTTTATTTTGAAATATCACCTTTCTATAAATTATTATTTTATGCATGCAGAGAGCATGTCCAGGGATTATTAAGTCCCTGAACTAACTGGGCAAGATGTGGGTCTCAGGCCACTATTATTTTATTGTTTTACAATATGTCTCAAGCTTCTGTTGCATGGTTTTGTTGCTAAACAAGCCTGCTAGGTTTTGTGGTTAAGTAAACCTGCTTTCTTGAGTAATCAGTAACTTGCAGGGGTCACTCAAATTTTTTCTACTTACAATCCCCTAGTGGCATTAACTATTTAATTTTCTACTTTGTTCCTTTACTCTATCATCATCAGGACCTAGAAGCTGCTATGAAAGTATTTAGAGCTCACTGTGTTCTTGCTTTGGGTGCTCATGATCCACTCATGATTAATTTTTCATTCATTCACTCCTTCCAAATTAGTTTGACAAATACTTCTTCATTCCCACCAAAGGGCAAATCACTGTGAAGTCTCCAGAGATATCAGTGGTTGGTGCATTTTTTCTATCAATGTCTAGATAGCAACTGATTTTAACTTCTCCCCTTGGTTCATGTGGATTCACTCATTCTGTAATGGGGACAGTGTTTTGAAGTATTTTGAACTGTATTTCCTATAAATTATGTTGCCTGAAACTCCTCGTCCACTGAAGCCAAAGATGGAGGAGGATGAGAACAGTGGGCTACTGCTCAGCATTGGCTGCCTGATTGAGTGTTCTGGTTTCCGTTTGTTTTGTCCCTCACAAGACAGTGGTCTTCTGGCTTTGCTGGAAAAGGGCTTAATTAACCCTAAATTTGCATTAAGAAGAGCCAGACCTAATGGATTTTACCCTCAAGGTTACTATAAGCCAAGGCCAGAGATCTCTGGATGTACCATTTAAGGGAAGTTCTTTCCATCCAGGAAGGGAAAGAAATCAACTTCTGCTGATTGTGAGAGGAGGAAGGGGGATCAAATGAGACGAAGCAGACAGATTTATCCACCTGACTTCACTTCTCTGGACCAAGTTTCCAGAGCAGCAGGAGGAAAGGTGGGGAAGTGTTGGTAGCTCCTACTTTGAGGGAAAAGCCAAAATTAAAAAGGGTTTTGTCAACTGACCTTTGATGGGAAAAGATCAGAACAGTGGTTGCCTTCGGGGTGAGTTGTTGATAGGGGTTGACTTGGAAGGGTCAGGAAGGAATTTTCTGCTGTGATGGGTTGATTGAGATAGTTGATTGGGAGTCTCAGGTGTTTGTTAAACTTCGATAAATGTACACTTAGGATTTATATATTTTGTCGTATGTAAACTTAATATCCAAGAAAAAAGCTGTAAGCAAATTTCAAGCTTTAGTTAATGATAGGCATGCTGAAGTGTTTAGAGAGAAGTGCATCACCAAAAAATGATATGGATGGGCAGATGTGTGCTAAAACAAATAGAGTAAAATGTTAAAGGAGAATCTAGGGGATGGTATACAGTACTTAATAAACAATTCTTTTAACTTTACTGCATGTTGGACAATTTTCATGAAAAATTGAAAAAGGTTTTTTGCTTCATGTGATATAACCTGGTGTAGCTCCTGAGCCCCTTTTGAATGCCCTTGATGTGTTTTGTGAATTTCCAGGCTTGAGTCCCAGTATCCAAAGGCAGGACACAAAAAACTGAAAGCCCACCCTCCTTTGCAGCTAGGATACCAGCCTGAGACCCATATGCATCAAATTACACCCAGACTCTAGCTCGGAAGTGTGTGATTTGATGAGACTGACTCCTAACACAACCTGTGTTTATTGGCATGGGTGGTGGCAGGGACCAGCTTCTGTGGTGATTGTGCTTCCCAGACACTGTCAAGATGAGTTCCTGCCCCAAAGGTGCTATTGGCAGGATGGGGAGGTGGGAGCATCGGTAGCAACTGTTGTTTCTTTTTGTGAGGCTAGTTGTGAGGTTCCAGACATCATTCCTGGAAGCTGAGTACTTCTGATGATTCTGTGGGTCCTCCTTGTACTTTTAATAAACTCATTTTCTGCTGAAAACAGCAGTTGCAGAAAGAGGATGCCTAAGAGGCAGGCCTGAAACAACCCTGTTTTATATATCAGGTAGGAATCCAGATGTTCCCACATATCTCAGGAAGTAGAGATGCTGAAAGGGCCCATGGAGGAGGTCTTCTGGCTCCTGTATGGCACGTGAGGAGCTTTGCAGTGCTCATGATGTCCTTAGAAAAAGTAAACAACCAAATCAACAACTCTACTTAGATCCATCAGAGAAATGAAGTTACAGGGAAAACTGCTGCCCCTTCGAGTTCGAGGAACAGACAAGCAGATACAGAGAATGCCAATTTACTGGAACAGAAACCCACCAGTAGAAACCATGGCAACCTATCCAGGAATAGAAAAACCTAAACTGTGATTGATGAATTGCTGGAGGCTCAGTGTGGATAAGATTGAGAGCTACAAACTCCAAGAGGCTCAGTCACAGAGAGGACCATGCGCTTTTGTGAGTTTTACCTCTAGGAGCCCCACTAGGTTCTCACAGTGAACAATGGAGAAAAAACCTCTCAAGTTTCAGGCAAAGGGAGAGGAAAAGGAACCATTATGAAACATATCCTAGCTTTTCATCCTTAACAAGGCTTGTCTGTAAGAGAAACTGTTTCATTAGATGCTAGTGAAGTGAAGCTGCTCAGTCGTGTCCGACTCTTAGCGACCCCATGGACTGCAGCCTACCAGGCACCTCCGTCCGTGGGATTTTCCAGGCAAGAGTACTGGAGTTGGGTGTCATTGCCTTCTCCATCATTAGATGCTAACCTACTGGATAAGAACCTAACTGATCTGGGGCAAGGGAAATACCCAACTCCAGCCCACCCTAGCCATCCTGACTAAAGGGGTGGGGGAGAGACTGAGAAGTGCTTGTGAAGGTCACAACCCAGAAATGCAGGCTTCCTAAAAGAGTGAGACCTAATCAAAGGATAATAGAATGCCTCCCCACCCGCTCAGCTTTATTTATATTAATAAAGGTGTATTTTACCAGAATTCTTTTTAACCAGTCCAACTTTCAACAAAAAATTTTACAGCATACTAAAAGGGGAAAACACAGTTTTGAGAGAGCAAACATCATAACCAGGTGTTTGATATGTCAAGGATTTTGGAATTATAAGACTGAGAATTTAAAATAACTAAGATTAATATGCTAAGGGTCCTAATGGAAAAAGTAGACAATAAGCAAGAACAGATGGATAATGTAAGCAGAGGGATGGAAATCCTAAAAAGGAATCAAAAAGAAATGTTAGAAACACTATAACAGAAATGAAGAATGCCTTTGAGGGCTCATTAGTAGACTAGACACAGCTGAGGAAAGAATCAGTGAGCTTGAGGTTATGTCAACGGAAACTCCCCAAACGGAATAACAAAGAGAAAAAAAGTGAAAAAAGAAGAGAACAGAATATTCAGAATTATGGGACAATTACAAAAGGTGTAACAAATGCATGATGGGAATGTCAGAATACCAGAAAGAGGAAAAGGAACAGAAGAAATATTTGAAGCAATAATAAGTGAGAATATCCGAAGCTCCAAGGGCACCAAGTAGGCTAAGTAAAAGGGCTAATTGAACTGAGGTGGCCTAGGACTGAGACAGAAGCTGCAGAAAGCAAGAACTTCTAACTGGAGGCACATGGTTGGAACCACAGCCTCTAGTCCTGGGAGCCACTCTCATTCCCAGAAGGTCAGATGGGGTCATGGATACATCAGCTGTCACCAGTAAAGACTTATCAGGTCAGATAAATCTCTCTATAACAGAGAACTCCCTGAGGTAAGCCCCCACCCCAGGGCTCCCAGACAGACCTGGAGAGGAACAGGAAGAGGAGAAAGATCCGAGAGACTGAGCATTCGTCCGTCCTGCAGGGGCTGGATCATTACTGTACGTCACATGAGCTGGAAGTGTCCAAGGTATGGTTGATCCAAGTTTTAAAATGTGTCGTTCCTGGGATTCAGCAGGACCAGGGCTCATGAAGATTCGATCAATGATAGAAAATTTAAAAGCCATATTTCCTTATCTTTTGAGAAATTCTAATAGCCACCATTTACTGTGTGCCACCGCTCTAATCTGCTTCTTATAGATCATTTGGCATGTGTTGTCCTCATTTTTCAGAAGCAGAGACTGAGGCTTGGAAAGGACACACATTTCTTAGGGTCACAAATCTAAATATTGGTGGAATCAAAATTTGAGCCTGTGTAGCCTGAGTTTCGGAGAAGGCAATGGCACCCCACTCCAGCACTCTTGCCTGGAAAATCCCATGGACGGAGGGGCCTGGTGGGCTGCAGTCTAGGTCGCTAAGAGTTGGACACGACTGAGCGACTTCACTTTCACTTTTCACTTTCATGCATTGGAGAAGGAAATGGCAACCCACTCCAGTGTTCTTGCCTGGAGAATCCCAGGGATGGGGGAGCCTAGTGGGCTGCCGTCTATGGGGTCGCACAGAGTTGGACACGACTGAAGTGACTTAGCAGCAGCAGCAGCAGCAGCAGCCTGAGTTTAGAGCCCATATTCTAAATACAGTGTTACACAGTGAATTAACTTTCCAGCCTCACTGAAATTCTTCCATTTCCTTATTTCTGCAACAAAAAGCAAGTGCTATTTGTTGGGAAAGGAACAGGTATAGCTGGAATACAGCAGGAATACAAGGAGGTAGCCATGCTCTTGCCTCTCTGGTCCAGGCATCACTGTTTAAGATTCCTCTCTTTCTCTTGCCAGCCACTGAACATACTAGATCTTGTGTCAGGAAAGACACCGTGGAAGGTTGAGTTAGACACACTCCTGCCACCAGGCGTTACATAGTTCAGAATCCCTTAATTAATTCACGCACTCATTCTGAGACAAGCTGGGACCTGGGACCCGGGACCCTGTGCTGCAGTGCTAGAACTTGGACAAATATCTCCTTGAGCAGCAAAATGCAAAGAAACTATAAGGGACTAAAAAAAACTGCGTGCAGGCAGAGTTGGGGCAAATTATGAACAATAAGATACGAAAGACCAAAATAACCCAACTGCTACTTCTGAAGAATCCAGAGCAAAAGCACAGTGATGGGAGCAAAAGCAGGGTACTGTACATGACCCGTGAATACAACACTGCCAAAGCAGTGGGCAGACCACTCAAACCACCCCTCTGGCCTGACCCCTACCCTCATCCTATGTAAGGTACCAGCTCGCCCCCACCTTGGGGAGTGAGCAAGCAAAGGAAGCTGTTACTTGTTCTCATTCCCCTCTGCTGCATCAGGGGCCCCAGTGAAACCTTGCCTGAATTTGTCTGGCCTCTTATCAATTTCTATTGATTTAGGACGCCAAGTAGGCTTCCCTGGTGGCTCAGATGATAAAGAATCTGCCTTCAATGTGGGAGACTTGGGTTCGACCCCTGGGTTGGGAAGATCCCCTGGAGGAGGAAATGGCAACCCACTCCAGTATTCTTACCTGGACAATTCCTTGTACAGAGGAGCCTGGCCAGCTAAAGTCCATGGAGTCACAAAGAGTCAGAGTGACTAACACACACACACAAGGAGGCCAAGAACAACTCGATCATTTATAAAATGCTTATTAACACCTGCTCTTGGCAAAGTGATAATGAAGGTCTGGGGAGGTGGGGAAGATAAAAATGAGTAAGAGACACTCTCCAGCCTTAAGGAAACTCAACATTTATAAGAAAGAGAAAACAAGTACATAAAATAATCATGGACATGGTAGAAATGGATAATTCCTAAGAAGTGCATAAACAGAAAATGTGTTAGAAGTGAGAGAGGCCATTACCAGTAAGTTTCTTGGGAAACATAAAAAAAAGTAATTTAATTCTACTGGGAAAATTATGTTCTTTTTGTGAGTCCTTAAGTGCTCTTTTTTAAAAAAATTAAATCTCAAATCTAAAATACTCTTGCACCTAACTTCCCACTTTCCTGTCCTGAAGCATTCTTCAAGCTCTCAAGGAGAGGAAAACAGAAGAAGATGATGAAACAATTAAAAGTGATAGTCTCTTGGCTCTGACTATGTTCAGGCCAGCACAGCCTGGATGGTTCTCAGACCAGTAACTTCAGAAAGCCAGATTCTCCTCATTAACCTTATTGAGAACTCTGCGGAACAGAGAGGTGTGAGGGGGTGACTTCCAGGTAAAGATGTTAAGAGTGAATATATACAGTCATTTCCTGAAACCCTGCTAAAATGGCAGGAAGGAATTCCTATGCAAAAATCATAAATGCACAAGGATGGGATAACTAGGGTGAAGGTCACAGCAGCAAAACTTTAAAATCTAAATAACAGAAAGAAGAATGGCAACTTACTGCTGCTGCTGCTGCTAAGTTGCGTCAGTCGTGTCCAACTCTGTGCAACCCCATAGATGGCAGCCCAACAGTCTCCTCTGTCTCTGGGATTCTCCAGGCAAGAATACTGGAGTGGGTTGCCATTGCCTTCTCTGGGGCAACTTACTAGCAGATCTGAAAAAAAGAAAACCTATTCCTTACCTGGCAATATAGAAATCCAGGTAGTGGAGGAAACCAACCCAACAGTCATTGTGGAGTTTCCCAAAGACTCCAGAACTGACAGCACCAGGCACCTCTGTAAATGGAGGTTGGAGTTGGAGATGGGGCTTATGGTAATAAGTAAGATTTGGTTGAAAATCTGTTTATGAAGCAGTCAGCGCCAGGTCCCTCCCTCATTCTGTGAACTGAATGATTTCTCCTTCCCTTTGCCAGGAAATCTTTACTCTTTGCATAGAATACAACAGCATGCACATTTGAGGTCTAGAGTCCTACAATGAAGCTAAGGGTACTGAGGGGATGTTTCCATACTAGGTGTTGAGATGCTGGCCCATCACACCTCTACCTTCTTCTCACACTTCCTACCTATGATGCTGGCAGCTGGGAGGAAGCACTTTTCACAAGGCTGACCACCTCAAAAGATCTAAAAATACTGGGTTGGAGTTTCCCCAGTGATCATCCTATGACACTTGGTCCACAAGCTTCACCTACCCTCTTGGAGCTTCCCATCACCAATCACCACGTCAGTTCCCACTTTTTTTTTTTTTTTTTTTTGAAATTGATGTATCATTGATTTGGGCTTCCCTGATGGCTCAGTGGTAAAGAGTCTGTCAGCAATGCAGGAGACCCAGGTTCGGGAAGACCCTCTGGAGAAGGGAATGGCAACCCACTCCAGTATTCTTGCCTGGAGAATTCCATGGACAGAAGAACCTGTTGGGCTACAGTCCATGGGGTTGCAAAATGTCAGACACGACTGAGCAATTAATACTTTTACTTTCCATCATTGATTTACAATGTTGTATTAGTTTCCTGTGTACAGCAACATGATTCAGTTATGTATATGTGTATATGTACACACACACACACACACACACATATACAGGCTTCCCAGATGGCTCAGTGGGTAAAGAATCAGCCTGCAATGCAGGAGATGTGGGTAAACCCTGGAGGAGGGCATGGCAACTCACTCCAGATTTCTTGACTGGAGAATCCCATAGACAGAGGAGCCTGGAGGGCTACAGTCCATAGTGTTGCAAAAAGTTAGACACAACTGAAGTGACTGAGCACACATGCATGTATATGTATATTCTTTTCCAGATTCCTCTCCATTATAGGTTATAGAAGATATTGACTCCAGTTCCTTCGCTATGCTTCCCTGGTGGCTCAGACGGTAAACATGTCTGTCTACAATGCGGGAGACCCGGGTTTGATCCCTGGGTGGGGAAGATCTCCTGGAGAAAGAAATGGCAACCCATTCCAGTATTCTTGCCCGGAAAATCCCATGGACAGAGGAGCCTGGTAGGCTACAGTCCATGGGGTCGCAAAGAGTTTGGACACGACTGAGCGACTTCACTTTCACTTTCCTTTGCTATGAAACAGGTCCTTGTGTTTCTCCTAAGGAAATGGCAACCCACTCCAGTGTTCTTGCCTGGAGAATCCCAGGGACGGTGGAGCCTGGTGGGCTGCAGTCCATGGGGTTGCTGAGGTTGGACACGACTGAGCGACTTCACTTTCACTTTTCACTTTCATGCATTGGAGAAGGAAATGGCAACCCACTCCAGTGTTCTTGCCTGGAGAATCCCAGGGATGGGGAAGCCTGGTGGGCTGCTGTCTATGGGGTCGCACAGAGTCGGACACGACTGAAGTGGCTTAGTTTAGCTTAGCTTAGCTTAGCTTAGTGTGTATCTGTTAATCTCAAACTCCCAATTTATCCCTCCCCCCCCTTTCCCCTTTGGCAACAGTGAGCTTGTTTTCTTTGTGAGTCTCTTTCTGTTGTGTTCACTTGCATCATTTTTAAAGATTCTACATATAAGTGATGTTGTATGATATTATTCTTTGTCTGACTTATTTCACTTAGTATGATAATCTCTAGGTTCATCTATATTGCTGCAAATGGTATTATTTCATTATTTTTATAGCTAAGTAATAGTTCATTGAGTATGCATACAACATCTTCTTTATCCACTCATCTGTTGATGGACACTTATGTTGCTTCTATGTCTTGGTTATTGTAAATAGTGCTTCTGTGAACATTGGGGCACATATGTTTTTTCAAATTAGAGTTTTCATCTTTTCTGGATATATGCCATTAGTGGGATTGCTGCATCATTTTTGTAACTCTATTTTTAATTTTTGAAGGAACCTCCTACAATTCTCCATAGTGGTTGCACCAATTTACATTTCCACATTTTCTCCACACCCTCTCTAGCATTTATTGTTTGTAGACTTTTTGAGGATGGTCATTCTGATTGGTGTGAGGTGATATACCTCATTGTAATTTTGATTTTCATTTCTGTAATAATTAGTGATGTTGAATGTCTTTTTACATGTCTGTTGGCCATCTGTATGTTTTATTGGAGACATGTTTATTTAGGTCATTTGCTCATTCTTGACTTGGTTGGTTGTTTGTTTTTGATATTCAACTCTATGAGATGCTTGCATATTTTGGGAATTAATCCTTTTTTGGGTGCATTGTTTGCAAATATTTTCTCCCATTTCATACATTGTCTTTTCACTTTATTTATAGTTTCCTTTGTTGTGCAGAAGCTTTTGCATTTGATTAGATCACATTTGTTTACTTCCGCTTTTATTTCTTTTGCCTTGGAAAACTGACTGAAGAAAACATTGATATGATTTATGTCAGAAAATGTTTTGCCTGTGTTCTCTTCTAGGAATGTCATGGTGTCATGTCTCATATTTAACTCTTTAAGCCATTTTGAGTTTATTTTTGTGTGTGGTGTGAGGGAGTGTTCTTACTTCATCAATTTACATGTGAGTATCCAGCTTTCCCAACACCACTTTCTGAAGAGACTGTTTTTTCTCCATTGTATAGTCTTGCCTCATTTTTTGAAGATTAATTGACCATATGTGTATGAGTTTATTTCTGGGCTCTCTATTCTGTTCCACGTGTCTGTTTTGGTACCAATACCATGCTGTTTTGATAACTGTAGCTTTGTAGTATTTGCTGAAGTCTGGGAGGGTTATTCCTGCAGCTTTGCTTTTTTTCCTCAGGATTGCTTTGGCAATTCTCAGTCTATTTGAAATCTGTAGATTACTTTGGGCAGTGTGGCCATTTAAACAATATTAATTTCTTCCAATCCAAGGGCATGGGATATCTTTCCATTTCTTTGAATCATCTTCAATTTCCATAATGTTTCATAGTTCTCAGTGTTAAAGTCTTTCACCTCCTTGGTCAGGTTTATTCCTAAACCTAGGAATTTTTTTTTTTTTGGTGTGATTTTAAATGAGATTGGTTTTTAATTTCTCTTTCTAATATTTCATTATTAGTGTAAAGAAATGCAACCAATTTCTGTATGATAATTTTGTATCCTGCCACCTTGCTGAGCTCATTTATCAGTTCCAATAGTTTTTGTGTGGTGTCTTTAGACTCTTCTATATAAAGTATCTTGTCATCTGCACATAATTGTGATTTGACTTCTTCCCTTCCAAGTTGGATGTCTTTTATTTCTTTTTCCTTTCTGATTGTTATGTCTAGGACTTCCAATACCATGTTGAATAAAAGTAGTGAGAGTGGGCATCCTTATTCCAGAATTTAATGGGAAGGCTTTCAGCTTTTTCTCTTTGGTGTGTTGGCTGTAGGTTTCTCATAAATAGCTTTTATTATGTTCAGATAGTTTTTTTTTCTACCCACAGTTTGGCAAGAGTTTTTTTTTTTTTTATCATGAATGAATGTTGAATTTTATGAAATGCTTTCTCTGCATCTATTGAGATGATTGCGTGGTTCTGTCTTTTCTTTTGATGTGGTGTGTCACAGTGATTGATCTGCACATGTTGAACCACTCTTGTGACCCTGGGATAAATCCAACTTGATCATAGTGTATAACCCTTTTTGTGTGTTATTTGATTCAGTTTGCTAATATTTTGTTGAGGATTTTTGCCTCTATGTTCATCAAAGATATTGGATTGTAATTTTTCCCTTTTGGTAGTGTCTTTTTCTAGTTTTGTTATCAGGGTGATGGTGGCTTCATAGACTGACTTTGGGAGAGTTCCTTCCTCTTCTGTCTTTTCGAAGAGTTTGAGAAGGGGTCATAAAAATTCTTTGTATATTTGGTAGAATTCCCAGTAAATCCATCTTGTCCTGAATTTTTGTCTGTAGGGAGTTTTAAAATTACACATTCTACTTCACATTTAGTGATTGATCTATTCAAATTATCTTTCTTCTTGATTCAGTTTTGACAGGATGTATGTTTCTAGAAACTTGTCCATTTATTCTAGGTTGTCCATTTTTTGTTGGCTCTTATGGTATTTTGTGTATCTATAGTATAGGTTGTTATTTTTCCTCTTTCAATTCTTCTTTATTTAGGTCCTCTCTTTTCTTGGTGAGCCTGGCCAGAGATTTGTTGATTTCATTTATCTTTTCAAAAGACCAGTTCTTGGTTTTATTGATTTTTTTCTATATTTTAATGTCTATTTTAATTTCTCTCTAATCTTTATTATTTCCTTCCTCTGCTGTGACTTTAAGTTTTTGTTTTTTTTTTTTTTGACTTTAAGTTTTATTTGTTATTCTTTTCTTAATTCTTTTAGGTAGTAGATTAGGTTGCTTGTTTTGTATTTTTCTTATTTTTTTAAGGAAGGCCTGTATCACCATGAACTTTCCTTTTAGTATGGCTTTTGCCACATCCCATATTTTGTATGATTGTGCTTTCATTTTCATTTGTCTTATGGCATTTTACAATTTCCTCTTTGATTTCATTGTTGAATTATTAGTTTTTTAGTAGAATGTTTTTTAGTCTCATGTAATTTTTGCTTTTGTTTCTTGCTTTTCTTTCTGTCGTTGATTCCTAGTTTCACGTTATTGTGGTCAGAAAATATGCTTGAAATAATTTCTATCATCTTAAATTTGTTGAAACTTATTTTGTATCCTAGTATGTGGTCTATTCTTGAGACTGTTCCATATGCACTTGAAAAGGATATGTGTTCTGTTTTCTTAGATGTAATGTCCTGAAGATTTCAATTAAGTTTAACTGTTCTATTGTGTCATTTATTTATTTATTTTTTATTATTGTTTTTTCTTTTATTTTTTTTATTTTTTAACTTTACAATATTGCATTGGTTTTGCCATATATCAACATGAATAACATGAATCCGCCACAGGTATATCTCCGTTGCCTTATTGATCTGTCTGAAATATCTGTCCATTGAAATCAGTGAGAATGTTAAAGTCTCCTACTATTATTGTATTCCCATCAGTTTCTCCCTTAACATCTCTGTTAGTATTTGTTTTATGTGTTTAGGTGCTCCTCTATTGGGTGTAATATGTTAATGAGTGCAATACTCTCTCCTTGTATTAATCCTTTTGTCATTATATAATGTCCTTCTTGATCTTTCTTTGTGGCCTTTGTTTTAAAGTCTATTTTGTCTTACATGAATATGGCTATCCCCACTTTCTTGTCATTTCCTTATGCATAAAATATCTTTTACCGTCTTCTCACTTTCAATCTATATGTGTCTTTTGCCCTAAGTTGGGTCTCCTTTGGCAGCATATTGTATAGTTTTGTTTTATTATCCAATCTTCCACTGTTTGTCTTTTGATCAGGGCATTCAGTCCATTGACATTTAAAGTCATATTGATAGATGTGTATTTATTACCATTTTAACTTTGTTTTCCAGTTGACTACGTATTTCCTTTGTTATTTTCTTTTTTTTTTGTTTTTCCTTTTGTGGTTTGATTTTTTTTCTATTATGCTTGAGTACCTTTCTGTTTGGTTTTGTGAATCTATTGTATGTTTTTGAGTTGTAGTTACCCTGGTTTTCAAGTATATTAACCTGTCATTATATCTGTGTACTTTAGACTGGTACTCATATAAGCTCAAACACATTCTAAAAGGTCTACGTTTTCTTACCCCTTTCCCCACATTTTGTAATTTTCATGTCTTATTTTACATCATCATGTTTATCATCTTGCTATTCACTGTAGTTAAAATTGCTTTCACAGAATTTTCTGATTTTTTAAAAAAATGTAGGTACTGGCTAATTTAAGTGGTCTTCAATCCTTATGTATTTTTACCTTTCTTATTGTCATTTTCACTTTCCTATAGATTATCTGTTTCTTTCTTTAGGTTTGAGAAGTTTTCAGTCATAATTTCTTCAAATAAACTTTTGATCCCTTTTCTCTTCCTTCTTTTGATTGTCATGCTTTCTATTATCCCATAGATGTCATATATTATTTCGATTTTTTCATTTTTCTTTCTGCTGTTCTGAGTGGCGATTTTCACTATTCTACCTTCCAGATCACTTACTCATTCTTCTGTATTATTCAGTTAGTTATTTGTTGCCTTTGGTTTGGTTTTCATCTTGGCAATTGAGTTGTCTAATGTTGATTGGCTTTTCTTTATAGTTTCTAGTTCCTTGTTACAATGATCCACATTTCTGTCAGTAGTCTTTCTTAATTCCTTCAGCATTTTTACTACCTCCCTTTTGAACTTGGGATCTGGTGGTTTGGAGAGGTCTGATTCACTGTTATCTCAGGGGATTCCCCTTGTTCTTTTAATTGAGGGCGGTTCCTCTGCTTTTCTCATTTTATTTGTACATTTCTGGCTTTATGAATTTAGAAGCAGCAGTTGTCTACTATGGTCTTGAAGGGCTCCTTTTATGTAAGAGTGTCCCCGTTGCCTACGTGAGTCCAGTAGTTTTGGTGCAAGGACTGTTTTTGGTGTGGATGCCTACCACTTCTTTCTTCAGAGTGTGCTGGCCATTATCTCCTTGATAGGGGTATGTTTGTTGTTGTGGTGATGACAACGCACAATGGATGCTGGATGGGGCCTCCTCTTTACTCTGTGGATGTCATGGCCCAGTTGGGGTCAGAGTCTACTCCCAAAATATTGTAGTAGAAGTCCCCAGATGCAGTGTGAGGTAGGTGGGACTGGAGTGCTCATGCTGGGAAAGGAACTGCTGCATATTCCTCCCCAGGAGCTGTTTCCTGGGTTATGCACTCTGTGACATCACCTGCCACCTGGTATGTATGCCCACAACATACACTGTTATTCACACTGCCCTTAGCCCCACCCCTACTGTGGGAATGTTGATACTAAGCTTAGATGTCCCTCAGGTGCTGTGCTCACAAATCCGGTGGTATAACCTGCTGAAGCCATGCGCCCACACCTACTGTAGGAGTGCTGAGAACTGGCTTGGATTTTGGCCCTACATGTGTGTGTGCCCTCAAAGCCAGCTGCTGCTGGCTCCAGACGTGCCTCAGCTACAGGCGCCAGTAATCAGCTTAGATGTCTCTCAGTCACTTTGGTCACAAAGCTGCTGGTGTAAATCCACTGAAGCTGCATGCCCACACCTGCTCTAGGAGTGCCAGAAACTGGCTTAAACTTCAGCCCTGCCTCCACTTGTGAGAAGCCCACTGGCTCATGCATGGTTCCAGAGCTTGCAGCTTTGGACTCATCCCCACTGTGAGCACGCAGAGAGTGAGGCTGCTAAGGCAGGACCACATACTTTCATTTGTATCCTTTGACAGTGGAGTTCTATGGTGGACCTGGACTCTATCTTGCACACACCCCAAGTTATGGCCCAGACCACACTAGTCTCTTTGGACTGGCTCCATGCAGCTGAACTTAGTCCTCGCCCTGGGTTTGTCCACTGAAGCTGGAGTTTCAGTTGCTGTGGACTTATCGGGCTGGGAAGTGAAGCCAGATGGCTAGGACCACCTGTGCTGGTTTCTTTCTGTCCTGCCCGCTATGAAGAAGCTGCTGTCCTTTCCTCTGCGTCTCTGAAGCTCCCTATCCATCCCAGTTGACCTTCCAGTTGGTGAAGGAGGTTCCCAGGGTGAGGGACCCTTCCCTTTGGGGAGGATGGGGAGTCGTGTCTACTTCATTTCATCCTTGCCCCTGATCTCTTTGCTCCCTACAATAATGAGTGGATCCTTTGGTGAAGTTGGCAACTCATCCTGAGTTTTATAGGTTGCACTCTTCAGGAGAGCAGGTTGTTGCCTTTCTTGGAGAACTGCCTTCTGAAAGAGCCCAGAGAGACTTGGTGGCTGTCAGGGGGTGAATAGATAGAACAAATTCACTTTCTCTGCCTCCCTTGTGTAAGCCCATGGCAGACAATGTCCAGGTGTTGGGCAGGCCTGGCACAGTTAATGTCAGGAGGATGGAACAAACCTGCCCTTTGAGCTGGGTCTTGAAAAATGCTTCCAGCAGGTACAGGGTCATCTTCATGACCCTGTTTTTGGTTTTCTTTTTTCATTCTCAACTCTATAGATAAATGTGTTTAAAAGAACAACAAAAAAAGTGTATTTAAAAACAGAAAGTGGGAAGAACACGATGGGGGAGGAGTAGTTGTACGTGGAGTACATCTCTCTCCACGGATACATCAGGAATACACCTTCAGACACAGAAGTGCATGCACAACACCAGCTGAGAGCAGATAGGAGTACCTGACTAGCAGAAAAGAATATATAGAACTACACAAAACTCAGTAAGATGAAGGAAATAGGGGGGAAAATAGGAGTGTTACTAGGACTGGACTTGCCCTTGGTGGGTGGGGGAACTGAAGTAGGGCTCTGATCCCCACATTGGGGCAATTGTCTGAGTCAGAGGAGAAACATTTAAGGCTGAGAATGAAACAGCTGATCTGTGGCAACCTAAATGAAATGAGAATCAGACAGTCCTTGCTGCAGCCATATGTACCCCAGACAGGGATACAGGTCCCCTAGAAGGTGCAGCAGCTGGGAGTTGGACCTTAGGGATTGTGGAGCAATCCTAGGGCAAGGGCTGCTGTTGACTGCAGCAGAGATGGACTGAGGGGATGTGAGGGAGGAGACTGTGGTGGGAAATGCCTGTGGAGAAAAAGCCAGGCAACCATGGAAGCCAGCGGATACTGCTGAGTCATGTGGAGGGGGTGGAGCCATCACCAGAGCTTCTTCCTCCCCACAGGCCAGCTTCGACAGCTGAACTATAGAGAGGCTGGCCCATCAAGCGCCTGATGCAGGGAACTACAGAGTAGGACCCCACCCAGGGTGCTCCTTTAATTGACTTATGCACCAATCTACAGAATAGGACCCCAGTCCGAGGGGGCCCTGTATGTGCCTGATGTGCTGAACAACAGAGAAGGACCCCAGACAAGGGAGCCCTCTAAGTGACTGAATGGATGGAGCTATGGAGAAAAACTAGTCAAAGAGTCTTTCAGATCGCCAGCTACAAGAGGGTTGAAAAAAGACTCTGATAGGGCCATAACTCCAGTGACTGAGGCAGTCCATATCCCTGCACACTTGGTGCCCCCAAGGTCCCCACAAACCAAGCAGCTGCACTACCCTCATGCTCAACCCTTACTGGGACAGAGCTGCCACAGTCAAAAGAAAAAAGTCTTGTGTCTATGCATGCGGGGTTGCTTTGGTCTTGTCCAACTCTTTATGACCCTGTGGACTGTGGCCTGCCAGGCTTTTCAGCCAGGGGGGTTCTCCAGGCAAGAATACTGGAGTGTATTGGCCGATATTGGTTGCTATACCCTCCTAGAGCTCTATATTTCCTGCTGCCCTAGCTGCCAACTCCCCTGAGTACCTGGTGCTGCCAGAACCCCTGTGACCCAAGTAGCTGCACCACCTCCACACCTGGCCCTCAGTGGGGCAGACCCAAGTCCTCCAGAGCAGCCTCAGGAGCAAACCCCAGTGGATGACCCACATGCAGAGGTGGAAATAAAACCATAATTGAAACCAGAGGCAGTGTAGTTAAGGAAGAAGACCCAAAACCTTCCCACTAGCTGTACAAGCTGCAGATTAAATCCACATGATCAAACTCTGTGTCTACAGAATATGTAAAAGGACACTGAGAGCTCCCACAAAAGAAAACTCACTAGTTCTGATAGGTGTGGACACTGGAGGTAAGAACACACAGGAGTAGGACCAGATTAGAATCTGAGCTGCCCCCACAGCAGGTCCAGAGACCAGCACAGTGTTGGAGGGCATCCTAGGGAGGTGAGATGGACTATGACTTCCAGTGAGGGAAAGGATCCTGACAGCAGTGACTCAAGAAAAACATTTATTATTCTTATGCTTTGACTTGTTCTGTAGTTTCATTTGGATTTTTAAATTTTTCCTCCCCCTCCCCCTTGTTATAGTTGTCAATTTTATTGGCACTATGAAATCTAATTAAGCTTTTGAGCTTTTTTTTTCTTTTTTCAGTCACACTTTATTGTTGTTATAAACCTCTGCCTCTACATTGGTCTTTTGCAGTTCTGTGGAGTTTTCCTTTTTTTGTCTCCTTTTCTTCTTTTATTTA
The DNA here is from genome assembly GCF_000754665.1 of Bison bison bison. Classification (NCBI taxonomy): domain Eukaryota; kingdom Metazoa; phylum Chordata; class Mammalia; order Artiodactyla; family Bovidae; genus Bison; species Bison bison. The sequence goes on from NW_011494635.1 coordinate 14,357,680, forward strand.
ATTTTTAATTTTTTAAACTTATTATTATTTTTTTCTACATTTATTCCTTTGTTTGCTTTTCCTAATGTTCTTTTCCCCTTGCAATTAATCTTTAATATATATAAATCTTATTTATCTAACTCTATTTAGCTTTGCATGTCTATTCTTTCTTTCCTTTCTCTCTTATCCTCTCAACATATGTTAGTTTTGCTTTCATTGCTTTATTCCCCAATTGGCGTCTTGCTTTAGTTTTGTTTTCCAGTTTGTGCTTTAGTTAGTTTTGTTCTTAACTAGTGGATACACTTTTTGGTTTCCTTTGTTGGGTGGGTCAATCTATTGTGCTTTATTTTTGTTGGACTGCTTTGATTTTGCTTATGGATGTATATGTATATATTCCGTTATTTTAATTATTATTTGTCCAATTTTGTAACTGCCATTTGTCTGGGGTTCATCTTTTGTTTCTCATTTTTGGATATATGTTTTAGTCTCAGTGCCATAACAAACTGCTTGTGGAATCTTCATTCCTGACCAGAGATCAAGCCCTGAACCTTTGGAGTGGGCGCACTGACTCCCAGACCCTAGACTACCAGAGAACTAACCACAGTGGGTATCAAATAATGAGGACTCCCACAAAGGAAATCACATGAATACAAGACTCGGCATCACCCAACCACCAGCAGTACCCTGTGCAGGATGCCTTATCCAAACAACAAACAAAACAAAAATACAAACCAAATCATCAGCAGACAGGATTACCACCTCACTCAGCCTTGCCCATCAGAGGAAAAACAAGCAAACAAAAAACTTAGAACAAATTTCACACTATATGAAGTTTACACAAACCACTGCACCAACCTTAGGGGAGCAGAAACCAAAAGGAAGAAAGAATTCAGCCTTGAAGCCTGGGAAAAGGAGACCTCAAACACAATAAGTTTAAAAAAAAATAATGAAAAGGCAGAGAAATACTGCACAAATGAAGGAACAAACTAGAAACACAGAAGTCCAAATAAATGAAATGGAAATAGGCAAACTACCTGAAAAAGAATTCAGAATAATGATAGTAAAGATGATCAAAAACCTTGAAAACAGAATGAGAAAATGCAAGTATCAATTTTAAAAGACCTAGAAGAATTAAAGAGTAAACATACAGAGAAAAATAACACAATTACTGAAATTAAAAATACTCTAGAAGGAATCAATAACAGAATATCTGAAGCAGAAAAACAAATCAGAACTGGAAGATAAAATAGTGGAAATAATTTCTGAAGAGCAGAATAAAGTAAAAAGAATGAAAAGAACTGAGGATAGCCTCAGAGACCTCTAGGACAATATTTAATGCACCAACATTCAAATTATAGGGGTCCTAGAAGAAGAAGAGAAAAAGAAAGGGTATGAGAAAATTTTTGAAGAGATTATAGTTGAAATTTTCCCCAAGAAGGAAAAGGAAATAGTCAATCAAGTCTGAGAGTCACAAAGAATCCCATACAGGATAAACCCAAGGAGAAACACGCCAAGACACATACTAATCAAACTAACAAATACTAAACACAAAGAATATTAAAAGCAGCAAGAGAAAAACAACAAGTAACATACAAGGGAAACCCCATACGTTTAACAGCTGATCTTTCAGCAGAAACTCTGCAGGCCAGAGGGAATGGCAGGATATATTTAAAGTACTCGAAGGGAAAAATCTACAACCAAGATTATTGTACCTGGCAAGGATCTCATTCAAAATTGATGGAGAAATCAAAAGTTTTTCAGACAAGCAAAAGTTAAGAGAATTCAGTACCACCAAACCAGCCTTATAGCAAATGTTAAAGGGGATTATATGGTCAAGAAATATAAGAGAAGAAAAAGATCTACAAAATCAACCCCCAAATAATTAAGAAAATGGCAATAGGAACATATATATCAGTAATTACTTTAAATGTAAATAAATTAAATGCTCCAATCAAAAGACGTAGATTGGCTGAATGGATATAAAAACAAGACCCATATATATGCTGTCTACAAGAAACCCATTTCAGACCTAAAGACACATATAGACTGAAAGTGAGAGATTGGAAAAATATATTCCATGCAAATAGAAAGCAAAATAAAGTTGGAGTAGCAATCCTCATATCAGACAAAATAGACCCTAAAGAATATTGCAAGAGATAAGGAAGGACAGTACATAATGATCAAGGGGTCAATCAAAGAGGAAGACATAAAAATTGCAAATATTTATGCACCCATCTTAAGAGCCCCTCAATGTATAAGATAAACACTAATAGACATAAAAGGAGAAATTGACAATAATAGTAGTTGACTATTATAACACAATAACACAGTAAAACAATGATAGTAGGAGACTTTAACAGCTCATTCACACCAATGGACAGATCATCAAAACAGAAAATTAATAAGGAAATGCAAGTCTTAAATGATACATTAGATAAGATGGATTTCATTGATATCTTCAGGACACTCCATCCAAATGCAGAAGAATACACCTTCTTCTCAAGTGCACATGGAACATTCTCCAGGATAGATCATATCTTGGGTCACAAATCAAACCTCAGTAAATTAAAGATTGATATTGTATCAAACATCTTTTCTGACCACAATGCTATCAGACTAGATATCAGTTACAAGAAAAAAACTGTAAAAAACACAAACACATGGAGATTCAACAATACATTTCTAAATAACCAATAGGTTACTAAGATATCAAAAGGGAAATAAAAAATTTCTAGAAACAAATGACAATGAAAACACAACAACTCAAAACCTATGGGATGCAGCAAAAGTAGTTCTAAGAGGGAAGTTTATAGCAATACAATCCTGCCTCAAGAAACAAGGAAAACATCAAATAGACAACCTAATTTTACACCTAAAACAACTGGAAAAAGAAGAACAAATACAACTCCCAAAATTAGCAGAAGGAAAGAAATCATAAAGATCAGAGCAGAAATAAAGGAAAAAGCAATGAATTAAATAGTACCAAAGATTAATAAAACTAAAACCTGGTTCTTTGAGAAGATAAACAAAATTGACGAACCTTTAGCCAGACTCATCAAGAAAAAAAGAGAGAAGAATCAAATCAACAAAATTAGAAATGAAAAAGGAGAGGTTACAACAGACAATGCAGAAATACAAAGGATTATAAGAGACTGTTATGAACAACTATATGTCAATAAAATAGATAACCTGGAAGAAATGGACAAATTCTTAGAAAAGTTCAATCTTCCAAGACTGAACCAAGAAGAAATAGGAATTATGAACAACCCAATTACAAGCACTGAAATTGAAGCTGTGATAAAAAATCTCCTAAAAAAACAAAAGCCCAGGACCTGATGGCTTCACATGAGAACTCTATCAAACATTTAGAGAAGAGCTAATGCCTATCCTTCTAAAACTCTTTCAAAAAATTGCAGAGGAAGGAACACTTCCAAACTCATTCTACAAGGCCACCATCACCCTGATACCAAAACTAGACAAAGACAACACACAAAAAACTACAGGCCAATATCACTGATGAACATAGATGCAAGAATCCTCAACAAAATTTTAGCAAACAGAATTTAACAACATATAAAAAACCATGATCATGTTGGGTTTATTCCAGGGCTGCAAGGATTCTTCAATATATGTAAATCAAGCAATGCGATACACCACATTAACAAATTTAAAGATAAAAACCATACGATAATCTCAATAGATGCAGAAAAAGCCTTTGACGAAATTCGGCACCCATTTATGATTAAAACTCTTCAAAAAATGGGCATATAAGAACCTACCTCAACATAGTAAAGGTCATTTATAATGAGCCTATAGCAAACATTATTTTCAATGGTGAAAAACTGAAAGCATTCCCCCTAAGATCAGGAACAAGACAAAGGTGTCCACTTTCACCACTATTATTCAGCATAGTTTTGGAAGTCCTAGCTACAGCAAGAAGAGAAGAAAAAAAAAAATAAAAGGAATCCAGATTGGAAAAGAAGAAGTAAAGCTCTCACTGTTTGCAGATGACATGATACTGTATGTAGAAAACCTTAAAATTACTATCAGAAAATTACTAGAGCTAATCAGTGAATTTAGCAAAGTCACAGGATACAAAATCAATACACAGAAATCACTTGCATTTCTATATATTAACAATGAGAAATCAGAAAGAGAAATTAAGGAATCAATCCCATTCATCACTGCAACAAAAAGAATAAAGTAACCAGGAATAAACTTATCTAAAGAGACGAAAGAACTGTACCCAGAAAATTATAAGACACTTATGAAAGAAATCAAAGATGACATAAACAGATGGAGAGATATTTCATGTTCCTGGGTAGGAGGAATCAATATTGTAAAAATAACTATACTACCAAAGGCAATCTACATATTTAATGTGATCCCTATCAAATTACCAATGGCATTTTTCACAGAACTAGAACAAAAAATTTCACAATTCATACGGAAACACAAAGTACCCTGAATAGACAAAGCAGTCTTGAGAAAGAAATGGAGCTGGAGGAATCAACTTTCCTGACTTCAGGTTATATTACAAAGCTACAGTCATCAAGACAGTATGGTACTGGCACAAAAACAGAAATACAGACCAATGGAACAAGATATAAAGAACCAGAAGTTAACCCATGCACCTATGGGTACCTTATTTTTCACAAAGAAGGCAAGAATATACATTGGGGCAAAGACAGCCTCTTCAATAAATGGTGCTGGGAAAACTGGACAGCTACATGTAAAAGAATGAAATTAGAATACTTCCTAACACAATACACAAAGATAAACTCAAAATGGATTAAGTGCCTAAATGTAAGACCAGAAACTATGAAACTCTTAGAAGAAAACATAGGCAGAACATTCAATGATATAAATCAAAGCAAGATCCTCTATGACCCACCTCCTAGTTCAGTTCAGTTCAGTTCAGTCGCTCAGTCATGTCCGACTCTTTGTGACCCCATGAATCACAGCACTCCAGGCCTCCCTGTCCATCACCAACTCCCAGAGTCCACCCAAACCCATGTCCATTGAGTTGGTGATGCCATCCAACCATCTCATCCTCTGTCGTCCCCTTCTCCTCCTGCCCTCAATC
>NW_011494635.1:14362844-14392477 GCF_000754665.1 Bison bison bison
TCAGGAGGCCAAAGTATTGGAGTTTCAGCTTCAACATCAGTCCTTCCAAGGAACACCCAGGACTGATTTCCTTTAGGATGGACTGGTTGGATCTCCTTGCAGTCCAAGGAACTCTCAAGAGTCTTTTCCAACACCACAGTTCAAAAGCATCAATTCTTCTGCACTCGACTTTCTTTATAGTCCAACTCTCACATCCATACATGACCACTGGAAAAACCATACTCTTAACTAGACAGACCTTTGTCGGCAAAGTAATGTCTCTGCTTTTTAATATGCTGTCTGGGTTGGTCATAACTTTCCTTCCAAGAAGTGTCTTTTAATTTCATGGCTGCAATCACCATCTGCAGTGATTTTGGAGCCCAGAAAAATAGTCAGCCACTGTTTCCCCATCTATTTGCCATGAAGTGATGGGACCAGATGCCATGATCTTCGTTTTCTGAATGTTGAGTTTTAAGCCAACTTTTTCACTCTCCTCTTTCACTTTCATCAAGAGGCTCTTTAGTTCTTCTTCACTTTCTGCCATAAGGCTGGTGCCATCTGCATATCTGAGGTTATTGATATTTCTCCCGGCAATCTTGATTCCAGCTTGTGCTTCTTCCAGCCCAGCATTTCTCATGATGTACTCCGCATATAAGTTAAATAAGTAGGGTGACAGTATACAGCCTTGACATACTCCTTTTCCTATTTGGAACCAGTATGTTATTCCATGTCCAGTTCTAACTGTTGCTTCCTGACCTGCATACAGCCTAGAGTAATGGAAATAAAAACAAAAGTAAACAGTGGGACCGAATTAAACTTAAAAGCTTTTGCACAGCAAAGGAAACTATAAGCAAGGTGAAAAGACAACCCTCAGAATGGGAGAAAATAATAGCAAATGAAACAACTGACAAAGGATTAATTTCCAAAATATGCAAACACCTGAAACAACTCAATATCAGAAAAACAAACAACGCAATCAAAAAGTGGGGAAAAGACCTAAAAAGACATTTCTCCAAAAAATAGCTAACAAACACATGAAAAGATATTCAACATCACTCATTATTAGAGAAATGCAAATCAAAACTACAATGAGATATCACCTCACACTGGTCAGAATGGCCACCATCAAAAAATCTATAAACAATAAATGCTGGAGAGGGTGTGGAGAAAAGGAAACACTCTTGCACTGTTGATGGGAATGTAAATTGATACAGCCACCATGGAATACAGTATGGAGATTCCTTGAAAAACTAGGAATAAAATCATCATATGACCCAGCAATCCCACTCCTAGGCATATACCCTGAGGAAACCAAAATTGAAAAAGACGCATGTATCCCAATGTTCATTGCAGCACTATTTACAATAGCTAGAACATGGAAGCAACCTAGATGTCCATTGACAGATGAATAGATAAAGAAGTTCTGGTATATATACACAATGGAATATTAGTCATAAAAAGGACACATTTAAGTCAGTTCTAATGAGGTGGATGAACCTAGAGCCTATTATACAGAGTGAAGTAAGCCAGAAGGAGAAAGATAAATATCGTATACTAATGCATATATATCGAATCTAGAAAAATGGTACCGAAGAATTTATTTGCAGGGCAGCAATCTAGAGACTAGACTTATAGACATGGGGAGTCTTGGAGGGTGAGATGTACGTAGAGAGTAACATGGAAACTTACATTACCATATGTAAAATAGATAGTCAACAGGAATTTGCTGTATGTCTCAGGAAACCCAAACAGGGGCTCTGTATCAACCTAGAGGGGTGAGATGGGGAGGGAGATGGGAGGGAGGTTCAAAAGGAAGGGAATATATGTATACCTATGGCTGATTCATGTTGAGGTTTGACAGAATACACCAAAATTCTGTAAAGCAATTATCCTTCAATTAAAAAATAAATAAGTTTAATAATAAATATATAAATAAATTTAAAAACAGAAAGTGAAAAGCTCATAGAAATAGAAAGCAGCAAAATGGTTGCTGGCGGCTGGAGGTGGGGGGTAATAAGAAGAGGTCATAAAAGGGTACAAAGCTCTGAGCATCTAATATAAAATATGGTGGCTTTAGTTGATAACATTGAATTGTACGCAGTAAGTCCTCTACATATGAACCTTCAAGTTATGAAGTTTCCAAGATTCACACATGTATCTGGTTCCAGCAAGGAACCAGAACCTGTGCCATCAATATCAGGCATGAGTGAAATTGCAGCTTGCCCTCCATCTCCTATTGCTGACGATCTTTCAGCTCTACCATCTGTCACCTGATCTCCCTCCTCCAGTCAGTAACTCTTCTTGCCTCTTCACTCTACGCCAGCCCTGTACGCCAGTTGTTGCACTATACTATTGTACATTTGAAGGTATTGTACTGTAAGATTTAAAATGTTTTCATTATTTTTGTTTGTTTTTAATGTATTATGTGTATGAAATGTATTATAAACCTATTATAGTACAGTACTATATAGCCAGTTGGGTTTCCCAGGTGGGACTAGTGGTAAAGAACCCACATGCCAATGCAGGAGACCTAAGGGACACAGAGTTCAGTCCCTGGGTCAGGAAGATCCCCTGGAGGAGGGCATGGCAACCCATTCCAGTATTCTTGCCTGGATAATCCCATGGACAGAGGAGCCTGGTGGGCTACAGTCCATAGGGTCACAAAGAGTCGGACACAGCCGAAGTGACTTGGCACCCACGTCTCAATCTTGAATGTGCATGGAAAGCACCTGGTTTCCGGGTCTGGAGTTTGCTAGCTGTAGAATGCTGGAAGCTGACTCTGGTCTAGGTCTCCCTCTGTTGGTTATCAGAAGGATTGCAGTGGGTTCAGAGCAACTGAGTCTTTCAAAATCCAGGCTGCAGCTCAGCATCTATCCCTGTGATTCTTCAGAGAAGGAAGCCTTTGCTTTACTCTGGGCAGACCCTCAGAGCTCTGAGTTGAGCCCCAGCCTAAGTTTCTCCCTGGAGCCACGGATTCAGCCTTGATTAGACCTCATCTGACCAAAGGAGAAATCAAATCTCATCTCCTTCAAAAGTCCTCCCTGTAACCTCTAGGCAGAATGATTGTGTCCTCTCTAGTACTCTCAAATCCTGGTGCTCTGGGGTGGGAGTGGGGATGGGGAGCTCTTTGACTAAGATGAATGCCTGGCCCTGGAAATAATAATTAAAGGTGACCTTTTTGCTCCCCACCCCCTACCCAGATTTCCCATGTCTTTATTTAGTGATGGATTATGAACCATCTGCTGGCAGGCTATGTGAAGGGTTCTTCAAACACCTTATAACAGCTATTCTTTAGAAGCACATTCCTAGTTCTACTTCATTAAGTTAGCCTCTGTCAAGAATTCCTTCCCATTTTTCTCCAGCTTATTTCTCACTAATTTTAAGTGCCTACCGTGTACTGAGCATGCTGCTAAAGACTTCACATGGATTATCTCATTTAGCTCTTAGACAAGGCCTCTCAGTTAGATTCTACCATTGGCACCTGATGCAGATGAATAAATTGCAGTTTTGAAACGACAAATTGCTTCTTGAAGCTGTGTCGCTAAAGAAGAATGAAGGCAAAGACATGTAAGTAACTTAAATACCCACCAACAGAGGAGTGGATAAAGAAGATGTGGTACAAATATACAATGGAATGTTGCTTAACCATTAAAAAGAATGAAATAATGCCATTTGCAGCAACATGGATGGACCTAGAGATTGTCATACTGAGTGAAGTTTAAGTCAGACAGAGAAGGAGAAATATCATATGACATCCTTTAGTTGTAGACTCTAAAAAGAAATTATGCAGGAGGATTCTTTACCACTGAGCCACCATAGAAGTTCAGTTTATTCCTAGTTTGACTTAAAAACAGTCTTCTTGCTTAGAATCTGTTTTTTGTCTTTTTGCTACACAGAAGCTTTGATTTTTATATAATCAAATCACACTTTCTTTTTATAATATGGATATTCTAATAAAGTTAGAAAAGCCTTCTCTAACTCCCAGGTTTTTAAAGAATCCTCCTGCCAATGCAGGAGATGTGGGTTCGATCCCCGGGTAGTATTGACAAAGAGCTAATCTCTAATAAGTAAAGAGCTCCTTCAAATTATTAACAAAAGACAAACAACACAGTATAAAAATAAGTAAAGGATAGAAACAGAAAAAAAATTCTTTAAAGAACTAGAAAAAAAAAAAAAAAAAAAATAAAAAGAAATTATGCAAATGAACTTACTTACAAAATAGAAACAGATTCACAGAAAATGAACTATGGTTGCTGCGGGAAGGTTGGGGGAAGGGATAGTTAGGAAGTTTGGGGTGGACATGTACACACTGTTATATTTAAAATGGATAACCACAAGAACTTACTGAATAGCATATGGAACTCTGCTCAGTGTTATGTGGCAGCCTGGATGGGAGGGGAGTTTGGGGGAGAATATATGTACGACTGAGTCCCTTCACTGTCAACCTGAAACTGTCACAACATTGTTTGTTGGTTGGCTGTGCCCCAATACAAAATAAAAAGTTTATTAAAAATGTAAAATATAAGAGTTAAGGCAAAACTAATGCAGTTCTTGATGATTCTATAATTCTTCACTTTAGCTTCTATGGTCCTACTGAGGCTAATTAAGAAAGAAAGTTGTTGATATTAATAATATTAAGGGATATAAACAGTAAAAAGCAAATCAAACAAGCAAAGTAAATTAAGAGAGTTGACTTGAGTATACATTCCAGTGTGTATAATGGATGACCAGTGCAAGTTCGATGAGTGAAGTAAGGCAGCCAGAGCCAGTGCTCTGTGACAACCTGGAGGGATAGAATGAGGAGAGGAGTGAGGGGGGCGGTCAGGATTGGGGAGACACATGTATACACATGGCTGATTCATGCTGACGTATGGCAAAAAACAATATTGTAAAGTAATTACTTTCCAATTAAATGAGTTAAAAAATCAAGAAGTGATATTTTCAAATGAAGATTTTATATACCAAATGCAAACATTGCGTGTGTTTCTAGAATATGAATAAGTCATTTAAGTAGAGAATGTAATCTTGTGCTTTTAAGAGTAAAAGAAATTTTAGCATTTGATTTTTTTTTTAACTGGGTATTTTGGAACCATTTGACTTACAGAGTCATTTTTAAAATAGCACAGAATACATTGCAAAAATGGACACCTCTTCCTTGGTGTTAACATCTGTTAGATGTTAACTTCTTTCAGACTGAGAAATTAACATTGACAAATAAAAGGGGAAAAAATGGAATCAGTGACAGATTTTATTTTCTTGGGCTCCAAAACCTTCGCGGATGGGGACTGCAGTCATGAAATTGAAAGATATTTGCTCCTTGGAAGGAAAGCTATGACAAACCTAGACAGTGTATTAAAAAGCAGAGACATCCCTTTGCTCACAAAGGTCAAAATAGTCAAAGCTGTGGTTTTTCCAGTAGTCCTATATGGATGTCAGAGCTGGACCATAAGGAAGGCTGAATGCCAAAGATTTGATGCTTGTTGAACTGTGGTGTTGCAGAAGACTCTTGAGAGTCTTGGACTGCAAGAAGATCAAACCAGCCAAAAATCCTAAAGGAAATCAACCCTGAATACTCATTGGAAGGACTGAGGCTGAAGCTGAAGCTCCAATACTTTGGCCACCTGATGCAAAGAGCCAACTTATTGGAAAAGACCCTGATGCTGGGGAAGATTGAGGGCTTAAGGAGAAGGGGGTGACAGAGGATGAGATGGTTAAATGGCATCATCAACCAATGGACAAGAATTTGAGAAAACTCTGGGAAATAGTGAAGGACAGGGAAGCCTGGTGTGCTGCAGTCCATGGGGTTGCAAAAAGTTGGACATGACTTTGTAACTGAACAACAACAAATAACCTGAACTAAACCACAGACTTTGTTTGTACTTCACCCATTTTCCACTTCTGTCTTTATTCCAGGTTTCAACTCAACATCTCAAAAAACTGACCTTCACTGAACACTTAGCTTTTTGCCAACTGCTGTTCTAAGTGCTCAACACATTTAAGTCACTGATCACAACTCTATGAGGTGGGTACCTTCATTATATGCATTGTATAAATGAAGGAATTGAGGCACAGAGAGTTTAAGTAATTTGTCCAAAGTCGTACAGTTAGTTTGTGAGACAAACCAGAATCTCCAGGGTATCTGGTACTATAAATTGGGGTCAGATACAGTAAAATTAAGATTGATGTCAAGGAGATTACCACCTATTTTTTCTTCTAGGAATTTTATGGTTTCAGGTCTTATGTTCAAGTCTTTAATCTACCTTGAGTTAATTTTTGCATATGGTGTAAAATAGTGGTCTAGCATGTAGCTGTCCATTTTTTATCAACCCGATTTTTAAAAAAGACTGTCTTTTCCTCACTGTATATTTTTTTTACCATTTTATTATAAATTAGCTCTTTGTATATTTGTGGTGTTATTTCTGGACTCTCAATTCTGTTCCATTGATATGTTTCTATTATTATGCCAATATCACACTTTTTTGATCACTATAGCTTTGTAATATAGTTTGAAATCAGAGTGTATGATACCTCCAGCTTTATTTCTCCTTCTCAAGATTGTTTTGGCTCCTCAGGGTTTTTTGTGGTTCCATACAAAGTTTAGAATTATTTGTTCTAGTTTTGTGAAATATGCCTTTGAAAATTTTTTAAAATTGTTTATTTTCTTGATTTTCCTGGATCTGTGCTGTACTTGGTTTTTCTCTAGTTATGATGAGTGGGGGGCTACTCTTTAGTTGTGGTGTATGGTCTTCTCATTTTGGTGATTTCTCTTGTTCTGGAACATGGGCTCTAGAGCATGGGCTCAGTGGTGCATGGGCTCAGTTGTCCCTTGGCACGTAGAATCTTCCTGGTCTAGGGATTAAACCTGTGTCTCCTACATTGGTAGGCAGATTCTTAACCACTAGACCACCAGGGAAGTCTGCCTTTGGAATTTTTATAGAGATTACATTGAATTGAATTTGACAGTAGGTTACTTTGGGTAGTATGGACATCCAAACAAATTTAGTTATTCACATTTATGAGCATATACTATCTTTCCATTTACTTGTGTCTTCAATTTCCTTCATCAGTGTCTTACGGTTTTCAACGTACAGGTCTTTTAATTTCCTTGGTTAAATGTTTCCTGTGTATTTTATTTATCTACTTTTGATGCAATTGTAAATTGGATTCTTTCCTTAATTTCTGTTTCTGATAGTTCATTATTTGTGTATGGAAATACCACTGACTTCTATAGCTGCTGCTGCTGCTAAGTCGCTTCAGTCATGTCCGACTCTGTGCGACCCCATAGACGGCAGCCCACCAGGCTCCCCTGTCCCTGGGATTCTCCAGGCAAGAACACTGGAGTGGGTTGTCATTTCCTTCTCCAATGCATGAAAGTGAAAAGCGAAAGTGAAGTCGCTCAGTCATGTCCAACTCCTAGCTACACCATGGACTGCAGCCCACCAGGCTCGTCTGTCCATGGGATTTTCCAGGCAAGAGTACTGGAGTGGGTTGCCATTGCCTTCTCCAACTGATTTCTATAGACTGATTTTCTATCCTATAATTTTACTAATAGTTCTTTTGATAGAATCTTTAAGGTTTCCTATAATATATAAAGTATCATACCATCTGCAAATAGTGACATCTTTACTCCTTTCTTTCCAATTTAGTTGTATTTTATTTCCTTTTCTTGCCTAATTGGTATCATTAGGATATCCAACAAAATGTTGAGTAAAAGTGATGAGAATGGACATTCCCATCTCATTACTGATCTTGGAGGAAAAGGTTCCAGCTTTTCACCATTATGATGTTAGCTGTGGATTTGTCATATATAGCCTTTATTATGTTGAAATATGTTCCTTTGACTCCCACTGTGTTGGAAGTTTTTCTATAAATGGATGTTGAATTTTGTTAAATGCCTTTCCTGCATCTGATGAGATGATCATATGCTTTTCATCCTTTATTTTGTTAATGTGGTGTATCACATTGATTGATTTGTGACTGTTGAACCATTCTTGTGTCCTTGCAATAAATCCCACTTAATCATGATATATGATGCTTTTAATGTATTGTTGAATTGGTGTGCTAGTATTTTGTTGAGGACTCTTGCATCTATCTTCATGAAGAATATTGACTTGTAATTTTCTTTTTTTATGATACCCTTGTCTGGTTTAAATAGCAGGGTAATGCTGACTTCATAAATTGAGTTTGGAAGTACTCACTGTTCTTCAATCTTTTGGTCAAATTTGAAGATAGGTATTAAATTTTTTTCAAATATTTGGTAGAATTCACCAGTGAAGCCATCTGGTCTGGAATTCTATTCATTGGGAGATTTTTGATTACTAATTCAATCTTTGTACTAGTAATTAACCTATTCAGATTTTCTATTTCCTCATGACTCAGTCTTGGAAGAGTGAATGTTTCTATGAATTTATCCATTTTCCCTAGGTTGTCCAATTTGTTGGCATATCATGTGGTAGTCTTTTATCTTTTCATATTTCTGTGGTATCAGTTATAAGGATTCCTCTTTCTTTTCTTATTTTGTTTATTTAGGACTTCTAGTTTTTCTTGGTTAGTCTAGATAAAGATTTGTTAATTTTGCTTGTCTTTTCAAAGAACCAGCTCTTAGTTTCATTGATTTTTTTGTTTCTCTTCCATTTATTTCTACTCTTATCTTTATGATTTCTTTTCTTCTCCTAAAGTTGGACTTCACTTGTTCTTCTTTTTTTAGTTCCTTTAGGTGTGAAGTTAGATTGTTTAATTGAGATTTTTCTTATTTCTTGCAGTAGACCCATATTGCTATCAACTTCTCTCTCAGAACTTCTTCTGTATCTCATAGATTTTGGTATGTCACATTTATGTTTTCATTTCACAAATGAAATTTTTTGATTTCCCCTTTGATTTCTTTTATGACCCATTGGTTGCTTCTGTGTGCATGCTTAGTCACTCAATTGTATCCAACTCTTTGTGACCCTTTGAACTGTAGCTCACCAGGCTCCTCTGTCCATGGGATTTTCCAGGCAGGAATACTGGAGCTGGTTGCCATTTCCTCCTCCAGGGAATCTCCCCAACCCAGGGATCAAACCCACTTCCCCTGTGTCTCCTCCTGCATTGCAGGCAGATTCTTTACTCACTGAGGCATAGCATGCATTAATCTCCACATTTCTAGGATTCTTCCAGTTTTCTTTTTGTAGTTGATTTCCTGTTTCATACCATTGTGGTCAGAGAAAATGCTTGATAGAATTTCAGTCTTCTTGACTTTCTTGAGACTTGTTTTGTGACCTAACATGTGATCTATCCTGAAGAATGTTCCTTGTGACTTCAGAAGAATGTGTATTTTGCTGCTTTTGGATGGAGTGCTCTATGTATATATCTACTAACTCAACTGTTGCAATGTGTCATTTAAGGTCAATGTTTCCTTGTTTATTTTCTGTCTGATCTATCTGTTGATGTATGTGGGATGTTAAAGTCCTCTACTATTATTGTATTGCTGTCAACTTTTCCCTTTAGGTCTGTTAACATTTGCTTTACATATTTTGGTGCTCTTTTGATGGGTGCATATATGTTTATAAATATTATATATTTTTTCTGGATTGATCATTTATCATTATGTAATTCCCATCTTTGCATTTTATTACAGTCTTTGTTTTTAAGACTTAAAATTTTTTTTTAACTTATTTTTATTTATATATTTTTGGCTGCACTGGGTCCTTATTGCTGTGCACAGATTTCTCCAGTTGTGGTGAGCAGGGGCTTCTGATCATGGGGGCTTCTCTTGTTGTGTAACATGGGCTCTAGGTGCTCGGGCTTCAGTAGCTGTGACACAGGGCTCAGTAGTTGTGGCTCATGGGCTCTAGAGTGCGGGCTTAGTAGTGGTGCACAGGCTTAGTTGCCCTGCAGCATATGGAATCTTTCTGGAGCAGGGATCAAATCCGTTTGCTGTACATTGACAAGTGGATTCTTAACCACTGGGCCACCAAGTAAGTTCTGTTTTAAGACTTTTAAAATCTGATATAACTATACTAGCTTTCTTTTCATTTTCATGGAGTTTCTTTTTCTATCTTTAACTTTTAGCCTGTGTGTATACTTACTCCTGAAGTTAGTCTCTTGTAGGCAGCATATAAATGGGTCTTGTTATTTAATTCACTTACCTATTTTATATCTTTTGATTGGTGCATTTAGTCCATTTACATTTAAAATTATTATCAATAAGCATGCACTTATTGCAATTGCAATTTTGTTAATTGCTTTCTGCTTTTTTTTCATAATTCTTCTCTGTTCCTTTCTTCTTCTCATTCTATCTTCCCTTATGGTTTGATGCCTTTCTTTAGTGTTAAGTTTAGATGCTTTTCTCTATTTCTTTTCTATATTTCATTTTGTAACTACTGTGAGATTCATATATAAAACTCTGTATGTATGATGCTTTTGAATTGTGGTGCTGGAGAAGACTCTTGGAGGATTCTGCAGAGTCCCTTAGACTGCAAGGATATCAAACCAGTCAATCCTAAAGGAAATCAACCCTGAATATTCATTGGAAGGACTGACGCTGAAGCTCCAATACTTTGGCCACAAAGTATTGAAGAGCTGACTCATTGGAAAAGACTCTGATGCTAGGAAAGATTGAGGGCATAAGGAGAAGGGGGTGACAGAGGATGAGATGGTTGGAAGGCATCACTGACTCAATGGACATGAATTTGAGCAAACTCGAGAAGATAGTAAAGGACAGGGAAGGCTGGCTTGCTGTAGTCCATGGGATCACAAAGAGTTGGACATGACTTAGCAACTGAACAACAACAAAAAAATGTTTATAACAATCTGTTTAAGTTGATAGCAGCTTAAATTTAAACACATTTTTACTCCCTCCCACTGAGCGACTTCCCTTTCACTTTTCACTTTGATGCATTGGAGAATGAAATGGCAACCCACTCCAGTGTTCTTGCCCGGAGAATCCCAGGGATGGGGGAATCTGGTGGGCTTCTGTCTACGGGGTCGCACAGAGTCGGACACTACTGAAGTGGCTTAGCAGCAGCAGTAGCATGGTGTTTTATATTTTTGATGTCTCATTTTCCATTGCTTTATTTTGTGTATCCCTTAATTAATTATTGTAGTTTTAGTTAATCTTTACTATTTTTGTCTTTCAACCTTTGTATTTGCATTATAAATAATTGATTCACTATCTTTACTATATATTTATCCTTTTCAGTGAATTTTTGCTTTTGTATGTTTTCTTGTGGTTAATTAGTGCCATTTCTCTTCAGCTCAAAGCAATCTCTTTAACCTTTCTTGAAAGGCTGATTTAGTGGTGATGAACTTCAGCTTCTTATTTGGAAAGCTCTTGATCTCTCCTGATCTGCTGATAGCATTATGAGGTTTCCCTTGTATGTAAGAAGTTGTTTTTCTCTTGCTGCTTTTAAGATCTTCTCTTTAACTTTTACCATTTTAATATAATGTGGATTTCTTTGGGTTTATTTTATTTGAAACTCTCTCTGCTTCCCCACATTAGGAAAGTTTTCAGCCATTATCTCTTCAAATTTGTTTTCTGGTCCTTCTCTCTCTCTTCTTTGTCTGGGACCCCCCATAATGCAAATGTTATTCTCCTTGGTGTTGTCCCAGAAGTCCCTTAAGAAATCTTCACTTTTTAAAATTCTGTTTTTATTTTTGCTGCTCTAGCTGCTTGCTTTTCATTGTCTTCCAGTGGGGCCCAGAAACACAAGCCCTCCTGTCCACCAACACCCAATGTTCAAGTAGTGTCCCTTGTATGGGGTGCATGCACCTCTAGATCTAGTGGGGTGAGGCGGCTGTGGATGAGAGCCAAGATGGGGCAAGCCCGTCTGCTGGATCTGGTGGTGCAGGGGCTGTGCTGAACAGGCGCTGGACTGGGGTGAGGTCACACTCTGAGTCTGGTGGGATGGGGTCTGTGGTGGGTGAGCACCAGGCTGGGTAAGCAGTGCTAGTATAAGATTGAGAGTGCCGAAAATGATGCCTGCTAGCACCAGGCTAACAAGGCAGAAGCTGAGTTAGAAAACCGGCACTTGCCAGCTCCTCTGTCCCTGGAGAGACCTCCAAAAGACCTTCACCCTCCAGTATGCATCCTAAGATGAGTTGCAAATCTCCCTCGCACATGGCACAGGTGCAGCGCAAGCTACTGCTTCTGTGTCAGGACTTGGAGAGAGTGAGTCTGTGTGTAAGCAAGAGAGGAGGCTCAGTTTCCTCCAGTTCTCCTGGGAGTAAGCCCTGCTGGACTTCAGAGCCCGTCATTCCAGGGGCTCACCTTTCTGGATCAGGTCTCACAGGCTAGGGGCCCCCGTGTGGGGCTGAACCACTCACTTCTTAGGGAAGAGCTCTGTGTTGGCAGCATCCCTCCTGCTTGTGGGTCACTGTACTGGGGCGTGGGGGTAGTCCTAGGAAGGTGGCACCTCTGCCTCTCTTATCCATCTTGATGTGCACTTATCCTCCTCTTTTGTCTTTTGTTGTGGAATAGCTGTTTTGCCAATCTTCGGGTCTTTTCTGAGAGAACTGTTCTATAGTAGTTGAAACTTTAGTGTGTCCATGGGAGGAGGTGCGCTCAGGAGCCTCCTCTGTCACCATTTTAAACCCTTTCCCTGTGGTGAAGTTTTGACTGTCATGCCAGTTACATGGCCATCATTTGCTCCTGCTCATTTTCTAAGCCTAGTCCTCCGTCTTCTCTCTTTAATGAGAGTTCCCTTTGTCCTTTTCTCCTCTCCAGCCAGAGTCATTTTCCTTTGCTTGCAGGCAAGTCTACCGTGCTTAGGTTCTTCAGATCTCAGCTGAAACAATCCTTCAGAGAGACCTCCTCCAACCAGAGGGGAAGTAGCCTATTACTCCCCAGGACAACACCTGTGTTTTTGCTTCATTCCACTTATAACAAACTGTCATTATTTTATTTGCTTGTTTACCTGCTTCTGTCTGATTCCCCATTATGATGTAAACTTCATGAGGCCATGGATCATTATGTTCTCATGCGTGCAGTGTAGGGCCTGACAGTAAGTGTTTAAGATGGTTGTGACTGAATAAATGCATAGATGACTGAGGGATGCATGGGTGGTTAAAGAGGCTTGTTTTGGGACAGAGCTGACCTGGGAGGCACCTGACAGGCAGATAAGCCTTAAGTCACATTCCTTCCTCCAGAGTCACCTCAAGTCTCCCAGTTCTCTTCCTCCACGATGAGCAAGCATATCATTTCTACAAGACAGCATCATACAGAGAGAAACTTATTCTTAAGCAGAACCGCAAGGGTTGTTCCCGTCCTTCACTGGGAGTGTTCCTGCTTTCCCAATAAACAGCCAAGCACAACGTGGAACAATAACAAGATACTATTTAGATAAAAGGTTATAATTGGCTTTAATGTTTTTGCATAATACCTACTTAGACATTGATAACCCTGTAAATGATAGGGACACATTAATGACACTGGAAAATTATTCACCAGACTGACATGCACTGAAGCTGGTGACAGTTACTATAAATGCATAACACATTACCTCCGAACTTTGTGGGGTAAAATGTTCATGTATTGTTCTCATGAGTGAAGATTTCAGACAGGGCAAGGTGGGGATGGCTTGCCTGTGTTCCATGAAGTTCAGAGCAT
This sequence comes from Bison bison bison, assembly GCF_000754665.1. Taxonomy (NCBI): domain Eukaryota; kingdom Metazoa; phylum Chordata; class Mammalia; order Artiodactyla; family Bovidae; genus Bison; species Bison bison. The sequence goes on from NW_011494635.1 coordinate 14,376,409, forward strand.
TGGCTTGAGGACTTGAGGCCTGAGGGGAACTCTGTCTGGGGCTGTAGCTACTGGAGGTTCACTTACTTGCGTGGTTGGCAGTTGATTCTGGCTGGTGAACCTTAGCTGGTTCACGCCTACATGAGGCCTCTCCATGTGCTTTGGGCTTCCTTACAACATAGAGGCTGGGTTCCAAAGATGAGTGCTGAGAGAGAGAGAGAAAGAGAGAGGAAGAGATAGAGCCAGGCAAGAGCCACATTGTCTTTTAAGCTTTAGAAGCCCCATAATGCTACCTCTGCTGTATTCTGTTCATCAAGGTGGTCTCAACGGACCACTCTGACAAGGGGAGAAATTAGATTCTACTTTTTGATTTAGTCTGCAAGAACACGTGAAACTATACTTGTGATCTGGTTTGGAAAATATTATCTGCTGTACTGTTGCTCCCCAGCTCTGCCCTGCCAAGTTGAAATGAACTGGCCAGTCAGAGTCAGGCTTTTCCGAGTCTTCATCTACTTGCCTCTCCAGCCTCACATCTGTCGAGTTTAGCAACACATCTTCCCTTCTCATGTCTCCCTATGCCAAGGTCCAAGGCCTCCTGCCTAAATGTGAGGAAGTCCCAACGTCTTTCAAGGTCAACTCATCTAAGAAGTCCTTCTTGATTGCTCCAGTCTCCCATCTGCACCTCAAGTCTTTTCTCTCTGAAACCTGCTCTTCCTTCCAGGACTGCTCTGGAACTCTGAACACCTGGGACATCAATCACGGAAGATGCTTCCTGTGCTTAGGCCAGGGTCCCAGCACAGTGGATAGGGAGCTAGACACAGAGAGATCGCCAGAGTGAGCCTGGAGGGAGAGATAAAGAGCTTCTATTTTACAGTCCCTCACAGCTCACCTGGTGGTTGTTCAGTCACTCAGTTGTGTCCGACTCTTTGCGACCCGATGGACTGCAGCATGCCAGGCTTCTCTGTCCTTCACCATCTCCCAGAGTTTGCTCAAACTCATGCCCATTGAGTCGGTGATGCGACCCAGTGATCTTGTCCTCTGTCATCCCCTTCTCCTCCCGGCGTCAATCTTTCCCGGGAAGAGCAAAAGAGCTTGCTCCATAAGACCTGGAATCACTGAAATGCTCAGGCTAATAGGTGTTGGTGTCAGTTACATGCCTCCTTTCTTCATATCCCACATCTAATCCTTTGGGATGTCTTATGGGTTCTGTTTTCTTCACTACTTCTCAGTCAAGGCATTGCTACCACCCTGGTCTGAGCTACCATCACCTCTCACCTGGGTGGTTACAGTAACCTGATTACTGGACTCCCTGCGTCAGCCAGAAGATTTCTTTTGAAACACAAGTTAGATCCTGACACTTCTCTGCTCAAACCCCCTCTGGATCCCCCCATCTCACTTAAGATAGAAGCCAAAGTGCCACGGTGGTCTCAAAGACCCTGTGGGATCTGTGCCCCCCACCCCACCTCTCTTTCTTCATTCTGATCACTCTCACCCCCACTTCTCCCCTACCAGAGCATTGCTTCCTTTGTTCTGATTACATACCAGGGATACTCCCATCTCAGGGCTTTGGCCTGCTGTTCCTGGAACTCACCCTTTTAGATCTTTACATGGCATTCCTTCACAGTCAATTTTAGGTTTCAATCTAAACATCATCTGTCAGAGGGTTGCCCTGCCCAGTCCTTCCCCAACCCATACCCCTATCCTGACTTTTATTAATTAGTGTACTAATAGTTACTTAAAGATATTTTTATTTATTGGACTGTGCATTTTATTATCTATCTCCCCACGTCTACTCCCATACCTCTGTCTCCCCATGACAACGAACTTCCAGAAAACACAGATGATCATCTGTGCTGAGTCCCTAGAGCCTGATCACAGTAGGGGTTCATGAATCATCTATGATTCAATAAAATCTTGAAATTTAATGGCTTGGTGACCTGGGAGTTTACTCACATCAGGTGACTTGGATTGCCCATGTCATAAACAAAAATGCCAAAATCTTGTAGAGTTATGCCCCTGGTCTCCACAGGGGTATCAAGATTAAACAGAAGGTGGGACTTTCAGTCTGAAGTGTGGACCATCAGATGATTTTACAAAAGCCTGTAATTCTCACCACAGCACAGTAGGAGACCTCAACTTCCCTCAAGAGCCCAGAAAAAATTGGGAGGTGCACCACCACTGACAACTTGTGTGTTTTCTGGAAAAAAAGAGTAGATGAGTGGGGAAGAGAACTGTTTTCCCACTCTCTTATTTGATTAAGCATTTAAAGAATTTTTATACTGTGACTATATTTGTATGAAATATTTTAATAAATGTATCTGTATATGTTAAACATATAAAGCTTCCAATACTTTGGCCACCTGATGCAAAGAGCTGACTCATTAGAAAAGACCAGGAAGCTGGGAAAGATTGAAGGCAGGAGGAGAAGGGGATGACAGAGGACAAGATCACTGGATGGCATCACTGACTCAATGGACATGAGTTTGAACAAGCTTTGGGAGATGGTGAAGGACAGGAAAGCTTGGCATGCTGCATCCATGGGGTTGCAAAGAGTCAGACATTACTGAGCAATTGAACACCCCACCGACAATTTACTACAGGTTGGCCATCAAGTTAAGAGACATAAGCAATATTACTTAATTTCATTCCAGATTGAACGCCCTTGGTTGCATCTCCTGAAGCATGCTAAAGTTGTGGGTTTATTCAGCAAAAGTTGGAGACACAGTTCACCTGGGAAAGCATGCAGGACTCCTGGAATTTCTGTGTTAATGCTTTAATTTCATTGCTGTTTTGCAGAAGACAAATTATGGTGTACAATAATTCATACATGTTGAACTTATGCAATGTCACTGAATAGATCGTATATTATAACGTGATATCAATAAATCATTTTTATACACATTTGCCTATGTTTCTACCTTGCATAATGGCAACTATTGACAGATAAATGACTGCAATAAAGGTGATCATAAAGGTATGTGAAGGCTAGTATGAGAGCAGAGAATGGAGAGAACTTGCTAAACCTCTGTTTCTGCACTGGTATAAGGAGGGGGGTAAATAATGTCTGCCTATGAAAGCTGCAAGGAGGGGAAATGACATAATGGCAGGAGGACCCCCTACTTATGGGGTAGGTTCCAGGAGATGCTGGTTGAATTCAGCTGTTTGAGGTTTGCTTCTGAGGCAGATATGATCAAGGTTAGGAGGAGAAGTAGCCGGGAGCCAAAAGCAGGGCGGGTGAAGAGGCTGCTTCTGGGAAGAGGGACTCTTAGCTCCCCTGCTAATGACATGTATTCAATGTGGAAAGACAGAGCCTGGAATCAAGTCATTGCAGGAAAGTAGCCTGGGAGGAGGCATCCCAGGATGCCTCTCCAGGGCTGGGTTCTATGGCAGAGGCACACTTCCTTGAGTTTCTCGTCTTTTACCTCCCTATCTCTTTGTAAACCTGTGATGGCATTTATTACTGGATACCTTTTCAGAATTTGTGTAGGTAGTACAGCATAACACAGAGGTTAGGCACTAGAGCCAGTCTACCTAGGCACTAGCACTGCCACTTACTAACTCTCCTAATTAAGTGACCTAATTAAGTCTTGAAGTCTTGGTTCCCTTATTTGTAAAGTGAAGATTATTGTTACTCCTTTCCTCAAAGATTTGTTGGGAAGCTTAAATCAACAAACACCTATAAAATGCTTAGGATAGACTTCTAGCTTCCCTGTCTAGCATTTAAGAAGCTTGGAAGTCACCATTCTGTACTGTCAACAAGTAAAAATCTGAACAAACTGATTAAAAAAAACCCTCTTCTTAGATCCATAAGAGATGTGAGGTCACAAGGCAAACTGCTGTCCCCTAAATTGGAGAGACTGGTGAATACAGAGAAATCCCATGAGCACAACCTCTACTGGAACCAGTGCCAGAGTAGGAAAATCTGAACCGAAGTGACTGTTTTGTTCTTTTTTTTTTTTTTGCTTTGTTTATAAGATTTTAAAGGTAACTCATCCTAAATGAAGTCAGTTTTTACAGGATTAATCTAAAGTAAGTAGCTATTGAAGGAGGCTCAGTGTGGCCAAGTCTGAAAGTTAAAAACTGCAGGGGACCAGAACTGAAAGAGACATGTGTACCCTAATGTTCATCACAGCACTGTTTACGATAGCCAGAAAACGGAAGCAACCCAGATGTCCATCGGCAGATGAATGGATAAGAAAGCTGTGGTACATATACACAATGGAATATTACTCAGCTATTAAAAAAAATGCCTTTTAATCAGTTCTAATGAGGTGGATGAAACTTGAGCCTATTATACAGAGTGAAGTAAGTCAGAAAGAAAAACACCAATACAGTATATAAATGCATATATACGGAATTTAGAAAGACTCATATATAGGGTGAGCAAAAGAGACACAGATGTAAAGAACAGTCCTTTGGATTTTGTGGGAGAAGGTAAGGGTGGGATGATTTGAGAGAATAGCTTTGAAACATATATATTATCATATGTGAAATAGCTCGCCAGTCCAGGTTCGATGCATGAGACAGGTGCTCAGGGCTGGTGCACTGGAATGACCCTGAGGGATGGGATGGGGAGGGAGGTGGGAGGGGGGTTCAGGATGGGGAGCACATGTACACCTATGGCTGATTCATGTCAATGTATGGCAAAAACCACTACAATATTGTAAAGTAATTAGCCTCCAATTAAAATAAATAAATAAATAAAAAAACCTCCAGGGGGACCCAGTCATAGAGGACCCCAACACTTCTGTGGGCTTTCCCTCCAGAAGCCTTACCAAATTTTCTTGGTGAAGATCAGAGAAAATTCCCCTAATGATTTTCTTGTTTTTATTATTATTAATTGATCTAAAAGATAGTAGTTTATTCAAAATAATAATGGCAACAATATATTTGACTGTGTATTTATATATCATGTATGGTGTGTATATATATATATATATATTTGCATAATAACAAAATGAAGGACAGCAGTGATATGAGGGACAGGAAGAAAGACTTTGGATTATTATTATAAGGTACTTGCACTTAAAAAAAGAACAAAGGGTATGCTATGCCAGGAGATAAAATGGAATAATATAAAAGGATCAATTAAAAGCACAAGAAGCAGAAAAATAGTGAGAGAAAAAACTGGGAACTATGAACAAAGACAACAAATAGAAAACAGTAATAAATATGGTAGATAGTAACCCAATTATATCTAGTTACTTTGAAAGTCAATGATCTAAATACACCAATTAAGGCAGAAATTGTTAGAGTGGATTGAAAAACAAGATCCAAATATGCTTTGTCTAGAAGAAATCTACTTTAAATATAAAAATGTATATAGATTAAAAATAAATGAATGGAGAGAGATACACCATATTAACACTAACTGAAAGAAACTGGGAGTAGCTATACTATTGTCAGGCAGAAGAGATTTCAGAACAGGAAAATTATCAGAAATAATAGAGGGCATTATATAATGATAAAGGGGTTAGTTCTCCAAGGAAACATAACAGTCCTCAACATGTATGTGCCTGACAATGGAGCAACAAAATATGTGAAATAAAAATGGATAGAACATGAGGAGAAATAGATAAATCCACTATTATAGTTGGAGACATCAGCATGTCCTTATCAGAAATGGGCAGATCCAGCAAGCAGAAAAGCATAAGGATTTTCAACAATGCCATCAATCAACTGGATATAATTGGCAACTATAGATTAATATACCTAACAACAGACTACACGTTTTTCTCAAGCTCATATGAAATATTCACAAGATATAACATATTCTAGACCATAAGACAAGATAGACCATATTCTAGACCATAAAACACCTAACAATTAAAGGAATAGAGACTGTGCAATGCATGCTCTCAGACAACACTAGAATTAAATTAGAAACCAAAAACAGAAAGATAACTAGAAATCCCAAGATGCATGGAGATTAAACAACACAATTCTAAATACACGAGTCAAAGAGGAAATTTCAAGAGAAATTAAAAAAAATTTTTGAGCTAAATGAAAATGTAACTTAAAATTTGTAAGATGCAGCAAGCCAGTGCTTAGGTGGAAATTTACAGCACTAAATGCATATATTAGAAAAGGAAGATCTACAATCAATAATCAAAATTTCCACTTTATGAAACTAGAAAAAGAACAAATAAAATCAAAAGTAAACAAAATAAAGGAAATAAAACTTAAAAATAAAGTAATTGAAAAATAAGAAATCAAGAGAGAAAGCCAACAAAACCAAAAACTGGCTCTTTGAAAAGATCAGTAAAATCAATAAGACTCTAGCCAGGCTAAATAAGAAGAAAGAGAGAAGACACAAATTACTAATATCAACATGAAAGAGGGGACATCATTAAGTTCCATGAGCACTAAAAGGAAAATAGATAAATATTATGAATAACTCTATGCCCATAAATTTTATTAATATAATCTAGATGAAATGGACCAATTCCACAATCTGTCAAAATGTACAGAAGGATCTGAAAGGCTTACATGTATTAAATTTCTATCAAAGAAATTGAATCAGTACAAAACAAAATGCACCAGTCCAGATGGGTTCACTGGTGAATTCTACCAAACATTTAAGGAAGAAATTATACCAATTCTCTACAACCTCTTTCAGAGAATAGAAGCAGAGAGCCTACTTCCTAACCCATTCAATGAGGCCAGATGAATACCAAAACCAGATAAAGACATTACAGGAAAAGAAAATTATAGACCAATATCTCTAAGGAACATAGATGCAAAAATCCTTGACAAAATAATAGCAATATAAATCCCACATTGTGTAAAAATAATTATGTACCATAATCAAGTGGGATTTATCCCAGGTTTGGAAGGTTGGTTCTACATTCAAAAATCAATTAATGTGGAAGGGATAAATTGGGAGATTGGGGTTGACGTATACACACTATAGTATATAAAATAGGTGACTAATAAGGACCTACTACATAATGCAGGAAACTCTACTCAGTACCCTGTAAGGACCTATATGGGAAAAGGATCTTAAAGAGTGGCCGTTTGACCCCTGTGTCAGGAATATCCCTTGGAGGAGAGAATGGAAACCCACTCCAGTATTCTTGCTTATAAAATCTCACGGACAGAGGAGTCTGGTGGGCTACATCCATGAGGTTGCAAAGAGTCGGACACAACTCAACACTATCTATATGTATAATTGATTCACTTTGCTGTGCAGCAGAAACCAACACAGCATTGTAAAGAAACTATAATCCAATAAAAATTAATTAAAAAGCAATTAATGTAACCCATTACATCAATAGGCTAAAGAAAAATCACATAATCAAATCAACAGGTGTAGAAAAGGCATCTGACCAAATGCAACACTCAATTCAAACCTTCAGTAAACCAAGAATAGAGGGGAATTTCCTCAACTTGATTTAAAAAACATCTACAAAATCCTACAGACAGCATCATACTAACAGCTTTCCCACTAAGAACAAGAACAAAGCAAGGATCATACTATAAGCTTTCCCACTTCTTTTCAATATTGGAAGTTCTGGCTAATGCAAGAAGGGAAAAAAAAAAAAAAAGAAATATATACAGATTGGGAAGGAAGAAATAAAGCTATCTTTGTTCATAGATAACATTATTATTTATGCAGAAAATCTGAAAGAATCAGTCACAACAGCAGCAAACTCCTGGGACTAAGAATCTATTAGAGCAAAGTTGCAGGATTTAAAATTAATATAAAAGTCAATCATTTTCTTATATACTTTCAATGAAAAGCTGAATTTGAAATTTTAAAAAACCATATTATTTAATTCACCACCCTCCAAAATCAAATAGATAAAATTCTAAGAAAATAATACAAGATCTATATAAGAAAAACTATAAAACTCTGATGAAGAAATCAAAGTACTAAATATAGGACGGCTGCTGCTGCTAAGTCGCTTCAGTCGTGTCCGACTCTGTGAGACCCCATAGACGGCAGCCCACCAGGCTCCACCGTCCCTGGGATTCTCTAGGCAAGAACACTGGAGTGGGCTGCCATTTTCTTCTCCAATGCATGAAAGTGAAAAGTGAAAGTGAAGTCACTCAGTCGTGTCCGACTTTTCGCGACCCCATGGACTGCAGCCTACCAGGCTCCTCCATTCATGGGATTTTCCAGGCAAGAGTACTGGAGTGGGGTGCCATCACCTTCTCCAAAATATAGGACACATAGTCCATATTTGTGGATAAGAAGACTTAATACTGCCAAGATGTAAGTTCTTCCCAATTTGATCTGTAAATTCAAAGCAATTGCAATCAAAATCTCATTGAGTTATTTGGTCTATATCAACAAAATGATTCTAACGTTTATACAGAGAGGCAAAGACCCAGAATAGCCAACACAGCATTGAAGAAGAACAGAGTCAAAGTACAGACACAACTCAACTTCAAGACTTGCTGTAAAGCTACACTTATCAACACAACATGGTATTGCTGAAAGAATAGACAACTAGATCAGTGGAATGTAATAGAGAGCCCAGAAATAGACCCACATACATATGGGGTCTGTACACAAAGCTAATCTTTGACAAAGGAGCAAAGACAAAACAATGGAGAAAAGATAGCATTTTCAACAAAAGAGTCTGAAACAACTGGACGTTCACATGTAAAAAAAGTGAATCTAAACACAGACTTTATACCTTTTACAAAAATTAACTCAAAATGAATCACAGACCTATATTAAAGATGTAAAATGCTAAAACTCCTAGAAGATAACATAAGAGAAAGTCTAGATGACCCTGGGTTTGGCAATGGCTTTTTAGATACAACTCCAAAGGCATGATACATGAAGGAATTAATAAGCTGGACTTCATCAAAATTAGTAGTTGCTCATCTACAAAAGACTATCAAGAGAATGAGAAAATGGCCACAGACATTAGTAGAAAATATTTGCAAATGATATACCTAATAAAGGACTATTATCCAAAATATACAAAGAACTCTTGAAACTCAGCCATAAGAAAATAAACACCCTGACTAAAATATTGGCCTAAGACATTTGCCAGACACTATACCAGGGAAAATATATAGATGGTAAATACGCATATGAAAGGATACTCCACTTCATATGTCATCAGGGAAATGCAAGTTAAAACAATGAGTATATGGAGCAACAGGAACTCTCATTCATTGTTGGTGGGAATGATAAGGTGTAGCTACTTTGGAAGAGAATTTAGCAGTTTCTTATAAAAATAGGTATACTGCTATCACATGATCCAGCAATTAGGCTCTTTGATATTTGTCTAAAAGAGTTGAAAACATATGTCCACACAAGACTCTGCCAATGGATGTTGACAGCAACTCTATTCATAATTGCTGCAAGTTGAAAGTATCCAAGATGTCCTTCAGTGGGGCACATCTAGACAAAGGAATATTATTCAGCAGTAAAAATAAGTTAGCTATCAAGTCATGAAAACACATAGAGGAAACTTAAATGCGTATTACTAAGTGAAAGAAGCAGAGCTGACAAAACTACCTATTGTATGATTCCAACCATATGGCATTCTGAAAAAGGGCAAACTATGGAGACAGTGGTTGCCAGCCATTAGAAGAGATAGAGGGAGCACAGAGGATATTTTGGACAGTGAAACTACTGTGGTACTACAGTAGTAGACTGTACCACTGTATTATAAAATTATCTGAACCCATAGAATGTACAACAGCAAGTTCAGTTCAGTTCAGTCGCTCAGTCGTGTCCGACTCTTTGTGACTCTATGAACCGCAGCACACCAGGCCTCCCTGTCCATCACCAACTCCTGGAGTCCACCCAAACACATGTCCATTGAGTCGATGATGCCATCCAGCCATCTCATCCTCTGTCATCCCCTTCTCCTCCTGCTCCCAATCCCTCCCAGCATCAGGGTCTTTTCAAATGAGTCAGCTCTTGGCACCAGGTGACCAAAGTATTGGAGTTTCAGCTTTAGCATCAGTCCTTCCAATGAACACCCAGGACTGATCTCCTTTAGGATGGACTGATTGGATCTCCTTGCAGTCCAAGGGACTCTCAAGATTCTTCTCCAACACCACAGTTCAAAAGCATCAATTCTTTGGCACTCGACTTTTTTTATAGTCCAACTCTCAAATCCATACATGACCAAAGGAAAAACCATAGCCTTGACTAGATGAACCTTTGTTGGCAAAGTAAGGGTGAATCTTAATGAAACAATGGTCTTCTGTTGATAATGATGTGTCAAAATAGGCTCATCAATTGTAACAAATGTACTATTCTAGTTGTTGTTCAGTTGATTGGCCATGTACAACTCTTTGTGACCCCATGAACTGCAGCACATCAGACTTCCCTGTTCTTTGCCATCTCCAAGAGCTTACTCAAACTCATGTTCGTTGAGTTGGTGATGCCATCCAACCATCTCATCCTCAGTCATCCCCTTCTCTTTCTGCCATCGTTCCAAGCATCAGGGTATTTTCTAATGAGTCAGCTCTTTGCATCTAGTGGCCCAAGTACTGGAGCTTCAGCTTCAACATCAGTCCTTCCAATGAATATTCAGGGTTGATTTCCTTTAGGACTGACAGGTTTGATCTTCTTGCAGTCCAAGGGATTCTCAAGAGTCTTCTCCAACACCACAGTTCAAAAGTATTAATTCTTCCGCACTCAGCCTTATTTATGGTCCAACTCTCACATCCATAAATGACTACTGGAAAAACCATAACTTTGACTATACAGACCTTTGTTGGAAAAGTAATGTCTCTGTTTTTTAATATTTTTTAATGTCTAGGTTTGTCATAGCTTCTCTTCTAAGGAGAAAGCATCTTTTACTTTAATGACTGCAGTCACCATCCACAGTGATTTTTGGAGCCCAAGAAAATAAAATCTGTCACTGTATCCCCATCTATTTGCCATGAAGTGAAGGGACCAGATGTCATGATATTCACTTTTTTAATGTTGAGTTTTAAGCCAGCTTTTTCACTCTCCTCTTTCACTTTCGTCAAGAGGCTCTTTAGTTTCTCTTTGCTTTCTGCCATGAAGGTGGTGTCATCTGCATATCTGAGGTTATTGACATTTCTCCCAGCAATCTTGATTCCAGCTTGTACTTCAGCCAGTCCAGCATTTCCCATGATGTACCCTGCATGGAAGTTAAATGAGCAGGGTGACAGTATACAGGCTTGACATATTGCTTTCCCAAATTTGAACTAGTCTGCTGTTCCATGTTGGGTTCTAATTATTGCTTCTTGACCCGCATAAGGTTTTCTCAGGAGGCAGGTAAGGTGGTTTGGTATTCCTATCTCTTTAACAGTTTTCCACAGTTTGTCATGATCCACACAGTCAAAGGCTGTAGCATAGCCAATGAAGCAAATGTTTTTCTGGAATTCCCTTGATTTTTCTATGATCCAATGGACATTGGCAATTTGATCTCCGGTTCCTCTGCTTTTTATAAATCCAGTTTGAACATCTGGAAGTTCTTGGTTCACATGCTGTTGAAGCCTAGCTTGGAGAATTTTGAGGATTACTTTGCTAGCATGTGAGATGAATACAATTGTGTGGTAGTTTGAACATTCTTTGACATTGCCTTTCATTGGGACTGGAATGAAAACTGACCTTTTCCAGTCCTGTGGCCACTGCTGAGTTTTCCAAATTTGTTGGCATATTGAGTGCAACTCTTTCATAGCATCATCTTTTAAGATTTGAAATAGTCCAGCTGGAATTCCATCACCTTCACTTGCTTTGTTTGTAGTGATACTGCCTAACGCCCACTTGACTTCTCACTCCAGGATGTCTGACTCTAGCTGAGTGATCATCATATTTATCAAGATCTTTTTGATCTTTAAAAAGATCATCAAGATCTTTTTTGTATAGTTCTTCTGTGTATTCTTGCCACCTCTTCTTAATATCTTCTGCTTCTGTTAGGTCCATACCATTTCTATCCTTTATTGTGCCCATTTTTGCATGAAATGTTCCCTTGGTATCTCTCATTTTCTTGAAGAGATTTCTAGTCTTTTCCATTCTATTGTTTTCCTCTATTTCTTTGCACTGATCACTGAGGAAGGCTTTCTTATCTCTCCTTGCTATTCTTTGGAACTCTGCATTCAGATGGTATATCTTTCCTTTTCTCCTTTGCCTTTTGCTTCTCTTCTTTTTTTCAGCTATCTGTAAGGCCTCCTCAGACAACCATTTTGCCTTTTAGAGTTTCTTTTTCTTGGGGATGTTTTTGATCACCACTTCCTGTATAAAGTTATGAACCTCCATCCATAGTTCTTTAAGCCCTCTGTCTATCAGATCTAATCCCTTCAGTCTATTTGTCACTTCTGCTGTATAATATTAAAGGATTTTATTTAGGTCATACCTGAATGGCCTAGTGGTTTTTGCTACTTTCTTCAATTTAAGTCGAATTTTGCAATAAGGAGTTCATGATCTGAGCCACATGAGTTCATGAGCTGAGCTGAGCTGAGTCAGTTCCTGGTCTTGTTTTTGCTGACTGTATAGAACTTCTCCATCCTTGACTGCAAAGAATATAATCAATCTGATTTTGGTATTGATCATCTGGTGATGTCCATGTCTACAGTCATCTTCTATGTTTTTGGAAGAGGGTGTTTGCTATGACCAGTGCATTCTCTTGGCAAAACTCTGTTAACCTTTGCCCTGCTTCATTTTGTATTCCAAGGCCAAACTTGCCTGTTACTTCAGGTATCTCTTGTTTTTCTACTTTTGCTTTCCAGTCCCCTATGATGAAAAAGATGTCTTGTTTTTGGTGTTAGTTCTAGAAGGTCTTTCAGGTCTTCATAGAACTGTTCAACTTCAGCTTTTCCTGCACTCGTGGTTGGGGTATAGACTTGGATTACTGTGATATTGAATGGTTTGCCTTGGAAATGAACAGAGATCATCCTGTCTTTTTTGAGATTGCACCCAAGTACTGTATTTTGGACTCTTGTTGACTATGAGGGCTACTCCATTTCTCCTAAGGGATTCTTGTCCACAGTAGTAGATATAATGGTCATCTGAATTAAATTCACCCATTCCAGTCGTTCATTTTAGTTCACTAATTCCTAAAAAGGTTGATGTTCACTCTTGCCATCTCCTATTTGGCCAGTTCCAATTTACCTTGATTCATGGACCTAACATTCCAGATTCCTGTGCAATATTGTTTACAGCAATGGACTTTGCTTCCATCACCAGTCACATCCACAACTGGGTTTTGTTTCCATTTTGACTCAGCCTCTTCATTCCTTCTGGAACTATTTCTTTGCTCTTCTCCAGTAGCATATTGGGCAACTGCTGACCTGGGTGTTCACCTTCAGTTCATATCATTTTGCCTTTTCATGCTGTTCATGGGGTTCTCAAGGCAAGAATGCTAAAGTGGTTTACCACTTCAGTAGGAATATTTATAATGGGGGAGGCTATGCATATGTGGGAGCAGGGGATATGTGAGAAATGTCTGTACCTTTTGTTCAATTTTGCCATGAATCTAAAACTACTCTAAAAGATAAAATCTATTTAAAGAGAAAGAGAAAGAACAAAAATAAGAATAATAGTGATTGCTACTCAAGAATGGTATATAGGATTCAGTAAGATAATGGATGTGAAATATTGAGCACAATATCTGGCACATAAAAAGCACTCAATAGATTTTCAAAAATCCTTAGAACAGTAACTTACAGATTTACCCTCTCAATGAAGGTTAGATATTACATTTTTTTTTAGTGATTCCAATTGGTCACTTCATTCATTCATTCATTTATTCATCTACAATATCATTCACTTCTTTGGTCTTTAGTGAATATCTATGAGTACTTCATCTACACCAGACACTGCTAAGCGTGGAGGATGCAGGGCTAAAGGAAACCTGGTTTTCGCCCATGACAAGTACTAGTCTAAGACGGGGAGAGATGACCCAGATGACTTTAAGCCAGGTGGTCTAAAAAGACACAGTGAAGGGAGCCATAGATGAAGGAGAGGCCAACTGTGTTTGGGTGCAGCAAGTTGGGAGGGAAATGGAGAAGGTTTCTCAGAAGAGGAGAGCACATAAACGTATTCATGGAAATGGAAAAAAATGGATCCTTTCCTGTATAACAAACAGCAGGAAAATATACTGATAAAACAGCCACCTGCTCTGTGGCTGGTTAGGCTCCTGAGCAATTCCTGCTGGTGTTCACTCCAATTTCAATTTCTTCAATAGATATAGAGAATATTTACTTTTCTTGAATGAATTTTGATAGTTTGTGTCTTTGAAGCAATTCATTTTATCTAAGTTGCCTGATTTATTGACAAAACGTTGTTCACATATGCCTCCATATCCTTTAAATAGCTGTAGCTTTTCTCATCGGAGAAGGCAATGGCACCCCACTCCAGTACTCTTGCCTGGAAAATCCCATGGACGGAGGAGCCTGGTAGGCTGCAGTCCATGGGGTCGCTAAGAGTCGGACACGACTGAGCGACTTCCCTTTCACTTTTCACTTTCATGCACTGGAGGAGGAAATGGCAACCCACTCCAGTGTTCTTGTCTGGAGAATCCCAGGGACGGCAGAGCCTGGTGGGCTGCCGTCTATGGGGTCGCACAGAGTCGGACACGACTGAAGTGACTTAGCAGTAGCAGCAGCAGCAGCTTTTCTCATGGTATTTGTAATTTGTATATTGTTTAATTTTTCCCAGTCAGTTTGGCTAGAAATATATCAGTGTGATTCATTTCAAAAAAACCCACTTTTAGCTTCACTGGCCAATAGGATGTTTGCAGAAATAAAATGTATAATTTAAACTTTTGACTTTCAGATTGTCCCCTTGATGGGAAAGAGGGTACCCATTGATTTGCCTTTTCTTCCTTCCTGCTGGACAGCCTGTGGCTTTTGCCTTCAGCTGTAACAGTCACCTGGAACTGGTAAGTGGAAGCTACACGTGGAGGATGACAGTGAAGTAAGACGAGGAAGCCTGTGTCCCCCTAACTGTTTCCCTTGGCTCTTATACAAGAGAAATTAATGCCCATCCTGTTTAGGACCCTGGCAGTTTGGGTTTCCCTGCTGTGGTTGCTAAGCATAGATCCTATCCAACAGAGCAAGACCACCTAATTTTGGGGTTCAGCCAGCAGACCCACTGCATCTCACACTTCACTACCACCTCTAACTTTAAGTCTACCAGAAATAAATGTGGTGCTGTGGCATTGGCCTGCTATTATGTTGTTTTATTGTTAAATTCTTCAGAAGCCAAGTTGCAGAGGGGTATTTAGCTATAGCTCTAAGACACATGTGCTTGGGGTTGATTAGAAATTCTACATGGACTTTTCCCATCACACCTTAGGAGATTTCCCTGAGGATGGAAACCCAAAGGCAGGGTCATGCTCTTGTTGGTTTTTCATCTCCCTGGAGAGAGACTGGCAGAAAGGATGCGCTCAGGAGACACTGGCTGATGCTTGATAGAGTTAAGGTCTGAGACAGGCCTCATGGAGATGGGAGGAAATGGAAACCTCTGGATTTCCTTGTTTCTGATAGAAACCAGAGCAGAAGTATGTCTATTTAACCCTTCCCCTCCTCACTCTGAACTGGAGCCCAGCCCCAAGGGGCACTTGAGAGAGGGGCAAAGCTTCAGGAGATGAGATGAGCTTCCCCATCCACAGCTCGGAGCCTGCTGTCCTGCAGAGAATGGGAGGCCCAGCTGCATTCAGACACCAGAAACAGACCCTGGTCAGAGCTCCTTGACACCAGGAGCAAACATGGACACAGATTCTGACGCTGACTGCCCACCTGGGGAACTTGAATTGGGCAGCTGAGGCTGGACCAGGTTGAGACGAGAAGGGGGAGAGGAGGCAGCTGGGGCAGGGCAGTGGAGCCCATGAATGGAACTGGCCTCAAGCCATCACTATAAGACCGCACTTCAGTGCACTTAGAGGTAGGGCAGAACTCGGGGGGCCCAAATCTGGGGGGACACACAGTGCAGAAAGTCTGCATTTACACACCAGCCATGTGGTGGGCTTCCATGGCCATACTACATCAGCACCAGTGAAATGGAACTTTATGGTTTTTCTCTAAATTTCCTCTCTCCCTGCTCCAACTCTAATGGATCAAGCAACAAAAGAAGAAGGAGGAAGTAAGAAGAAGGCATGGACAGTGCTTCCTACAAGCCTGGGTCAGGCCTGAGTTGAGA
>NW_011494635.1:14392577-14392936 GCF_000754665.1 Bison bison bison
GTCCCAACAGTGAGCCATGATCGCCAAAATGAGGTTAGTCAGCACCGGTGACGGAAGGCTATGGGATCTTCTTGGGGTGATTTCAAGGGGCACAAACTGAGGAACCACGAGAGCATGTGTGAAGGTAGAGAAGGTTCCTGTGGAGTTAGCATTGCTTTGGCTGCAAGAGGAGGAGTGTGGCACAAGTTGGGGCAAGCCCAGTGTGAACAGAGGCTGGGCCACCACCCACAGCTGCTCTGCAGAAGGTTCCAGTGAAGACTGAAGTCCCTTCTCACTCTGATGCCCATAGAGGGTCCTGGAAGGGTTCACTTCACCCTACAATGTCTGAACCTGCCTAGACAAGTCACTCCCTCCCAAGG
>NW_011494635.1:14393036-14404143 GCF_000754665.1 Bison bison bison
GAGGAAGTAAGAAGAAGGCATGGACAGTGCTTCCTACAAGCCTGGGTCAGGCCTGAGTTGAGAATAAGGAAGAAACTTTGAGCTGGATGTGAGGCTGAAGCTTCTGTTTAGATGGGACTGGTCCCTTATGTCCCAACAGTGAGCCATGATCGCCAAAATGAGGTTAGTCAGCACCGGTGACGGAAGGCTATGGGATCTTCTTGGGGCATGTGTGAAGGTAGAGAAGGTTCCTGTGGAGTTAGCATTGCTTTGGCTGCAAGAGGAGGAGTGTGGCACAAGTTGGGGCAAGCCCAGTGTGAACAGAGGCTGGGCCACCACCCACAGCTGCTCTGCAGAAGGTTCCAGTGAAGACTGAAGTCCCTTCTCACTCTGATGCCCATAGAGGGTCCTGGAAGGGTTCACTTCGCCCTACAATGTCTGAACCTGCCTAGACAAGTCACTCCCTCCCAAGGCAGTCAATCTACTTTTGGACATCATCCTAGTGCAGTTTCCTAAACTGACTTGAAGTGTCTCTCTAGTTTTGCACCTGGAGCCACAGGGAACCAGCCCACTCCTTTTGGATATTGGAATGTGGAGAACACGGCTTCCCCAATGCCATCCCTCCTCCAGAAAGATATGGCCCCAGCCCCACTGTCTCCTTTTCCACCACCTTAGGCAAAGCAGCAGTCTTGTAGAGTCAGTGCTGTGTGATCACACTCTTTTTAACATTTATTTTGAGGGTAGTTGTGAGTGTCACAATGGATGGCTAACCATCATCCCCCCCACCTCCACAATGACCCAGGGGAGGAGCAGGAAAGTGCCAACTGCAGGCTGGGGATCAGCACACAGTCCAGACCGTCTTCTCCCCCAGTATCCATTTGGAGAGTTGCTGGGTCAGGTGCCACTCCGTGCCCACAACACTGAGGGTATGAGGGCTGAGCAGGGGCATGGGGCTCACACACTAGGCAGCATTGGGGAGAAGCTCAGGGAACGTGCAAAAGTGATCAAGTGATGGGCCAGGGTGGAACCAGCCCAGCCTGGGAGCGAGGCAGGGGTGTGTGCTGGAGGCTGGAGTTCCGGACCCAGGCCGCCTTGGGGGACGGAGTGAGTTTCCCAGGCTGGATAGTGAGTATGGCAGGGGCTCACTCCACAGGCAAGTCCTGCCTGCTGCGTGTTCCCAAGTTTGTATGGGGCCACCTGGGCCCTTCACTCAGCCACATCAACGGACAGCATGGCCTTGATCGCGGGGAACTTGTTGCAGGAGAAGTTGGCAAGGAGCTGCTTGGTGCCACTCCGGGTGGGCAGGATCTCAAAACGCACGCGGGACCGCTCTTTGGGACGCAGGGCTGGCACGCTGATGGGGAAGGGCAGGAGTCAGTGTGAGGCCTCAAGTCCTGCTCTGGTCAAGGTCACTGCTCCTTCAACTCCCTCTAGCTGCCACCCTGGGTCATTGAGCCCCTTTAGCCCTGGGACCCCTCAGCAGGGAAAGTAGGAGTCCCATGAGCTCCCACATATAAGGACCAGCTCCAAGCACTGAAGACCTGGACTTCTCTTAAGTTCAAGTTTGGTGAACCCCTAAACCAAATGCAAGTGTGCATCCCTATGGGCAGATTCCCAAGTTCAGAGCCTAGCAGAGTTCTGTCTACCCTGCCTGGGGCTTTGGGGAGGTCCCTCTGACCCCCTCCCCACCATCCCCTACCAGCCCTTCAGTGTGGGACTCACTCGATCTTGAGACTGCCCAGCAGCAGGCCGCTGCCCTCCACCATCAGCACGCAGTCCTTCACGGGCTCATCCAGTGGGTTGGAAAAGAGCATCTGCACGTTCACAGGCTTCTGCACCTGGGCCTCATCCAGCACCTGCGGGGAGAGGGCTTGACAGAGTCAGGGCTAGACTGCTCATCTCATCTGCCCTTGAAAGCCGATGGGGCGGTGCCTGAGACTTGGTCATGGGAAAGATATCGCTGGGGACAAAGGAAGGGAACACCATTTGGTTTAGTCCTCCTAAGCGCCAGTGCCATCCATGCAGGGGGTTCCTAAGAAATTGCTGTCATCCCCAGGCTACAGACAGGACACCCAAGCCCAGAGGGAGAGGCGGCAGGTCGCAGCAGCTGAGAGCACTTAACTTCCCAGCTGGGTTTGTGGGCCCTTTCTCAGTTCATCTTGGGAAGGGCAGCCCCCACTTCCCAGACATGTGGTCTGCACAGGGTCCTTTATCAGGGGCTGGTCAGAGAAGCAACCTGGACTATCTGTTTGCTCCTGAAGATGAAAGCTTGCACTCCTGCTGAGAAGCAGCCAAGCCTGGGCAGATGCGTCACCTCCCTGGGCCTTGACTCCCTCCCTGATAAAGAGGGCTCATCCCTCCCCTCCTCCTTCCTTGGACTAGAAGGGAACAAATGAGATCATGGATGCAGAAGAAAGCGCTTTGGAAACAGAAACCGAAACTAGGTGACGGGTGGATTTTTCTTTTGAGGATCCCTAGAGGTAGCTACTTTGTGTTCATTTGGTTTTCCTTTTTGTTGTCACCAATTCTCCCTGCAACCCTTTTATAGTAATAAACCTGCAGTTCAGATTGACTCAATAACTGAGAGATTTCTGGTTCCAGAGCCGTTTTCTCTTCTTACTAAACTTTGCAATGCCTGCCAATAATTTGTGCATAATTGAAACGTTTTAGAGACCATGGTCTATATCACAATTTCTCCCATGGAACTCATTTAAGTGTATGACATGATTTGAAGGGTGAAGCATAATTTTATGCCATTGGGACCCAAGAATATATATAAATGTTGCCATATTTTTCACAATGATATTCAATTTGAGATTTTCCTATATTTGTTTTCCTTTCTTTATGGCTGCTTACCACTCTATCCTGTTGACCTAAATCTATACATACACCCAAAGAAGAGGATAAGAGCCACTTCAGAAACCTGTGTCTGACATTGTCAGTAGGTCACAGGCCAATGTGAAGGACCTCAGTCTTTGAAAGATTGTATAATCTGGTTCAAAAGTCCTCAATGCCTACTCCCAATCATAAATAAGACAATAGGGTGTTGCCCAAATTATTATCTTCTCATACAGATCACCCATGTGCCCTGCTCTGAGTCAGCTATGCATTAATTCATTCAATCACAATTAGATCATCTTGATTCTCTGAAGTCTAAAGTAAAGGAGAAGTTGTGTTAAAGGGCAAATGCATACAAAGATGTCCTAAAGAAGAAAGAGCAGATATTTATTTAAAGGATTAAATAATTTCCAGGCTGTGTGTATTCTGATTTCCTTTTAAAAGATGTTAGATTCTCTTGAAAGATGAAGCTGATTTGATATGGACATCTAAATGATGTAGAGCAAAATTTTGAAAAAGAGAGAAAGCTATAAGCAAGTTTGAGGATACTGGATAAGGGAATATAATGGTGGAGAAACTAACTTTATCAAACACTGATAACTTTCACTCAGAATGTTTCATTTCTTGAAAACACCCTAGGAAACAGGGGCGGCTTCTACAATCATGGATGAAAACTTGCTGGGTGGGAAAGAAGGCAAGCCCGGAGCCCAGAAGCTCTGTTTGGTCCTGCTCGTGGAGGGGCCTCTTTCTGTTTCACAACCACTGTGATGGGCCTAGAACAGGGGTGGCTCCCTCTCCCTAACCTTGGAGATGATGGATCACTCTGGCCCCCATTCTGAAGCACAGCCCAGACTAACCAGGACAGTTAACCAGAGAGCTGTATTTCAGGCTAGTGTCAAGGAGCAGGCCCTGGGTCCCCCTGCCTTCTGTCTGAAATCAGGAATCCCTGAAGCTGGGGTGTAGCTTAGGGAGAGTGGGACGAGGGCAGTCACAAGTTACTCTAGAAATCTGGGGCTAGGGATGCTAGTGACATTGTGATGGAACAACAATAACAAAAAAGGCAATTGCTGTCTAGACTGCTGGGGCAGATGGTGCTGCAGATTTGTGAGGAGTCTGACCCATGAAGCTCTCTATGGGGTCCCAAGGGAAGACCCATCTTCCTCATCCACTCATCTGCCTCTCCTTGCCTGCCAGCCCCTCATCCCTAGATTTGTGCTATCTGGCTCTGGCTGCCTCCACCCTGGGCTGAGGTTGGTGTAGGTAGGGACAGGCTTGGAGTCAGTCCCATACTTCCAGCACCAGTGCTGAGGAAGGGACAGAGTGGCTCCAAGTGCCTCCCACAGACCTTTGAGAGCCCACATGCCTGCATTCCTGAGAGGCAGCCTGGGAGCAGAGCCTGCTGCCAAAAAAATGAGGCATCCTCATTATCAACTCTTGGGAAGATGCTGCTGCTGGGTATGGACTGGCCAGATGTCCTGGAAAGGGCCCTGAGGTCTAGCCTTTGCTCTGGCAGTATTTGGCAATTCTTTTCTCTCTGGGTCTCAGTTCACTCATGTGTGAAATGGAAGGGCATGAAAGCTTGAGACCAGGTTTCTAAGAGTCTTCACTTCTGTAACTCTGGGGTCTAGAGTCAGGAGATGCATGTGAGTTATGCCCATTTCTGATTTGCCCTACAAATGTGTCTGGGGGCTGGGCTGTGGGTTCCCTGAAGGCAGGACCCAGCCCTTGAGGTCTTCTGTGATTCCTGAGCCTAGCACAGCCCAGGACACAGCAGATGTTCAAAGCGAGTGAGCTGAAGAGCCCTCCAGCTGCTCCTCAGCTGGCATTCCCAGTGGGTCTAGAGCTGCAGCCAAAGAAGCCACAGGGCAACGTGCCCGTGGATCCTTCCAGAGAGGGAGCAAGGACATGCTGTGCTGCACCACTGGCAGGATCGTAGTTCCCTGACTGGGGATTGAACCTGCACCCTCGGCAGGGACAGCATGGAGTCCTAACCACTGGACCACTGGGATTTCCCAAGGACACTGCTCTGAGCAGAACTCTTGGCTGATCCTTTTGGTAGAGGCTGGAGCCGAGCTGGGCACTGTGCTTGTCCTGTCGGCAGACAGGGCTTTCCCTGTGGTCAGGGAGGGCTGGACTAGCATGGAGCAGCGCCCCTTCAGCATCCCTTTACCTCAAGGGTCAATGTGGGGTTGTCCAGGATGATGTCCCTCTCCACCACCACCTCAGGCTCATCGGTGACCTGGCACACGGCTGTGGTCCGGATCATGTTGTCCGCCTTCAGGTACTTCTCGTACTGAGCATATGCGATCTTTACAGGGTGCTCTATTTCTGGAAGAAGAAACCAGGGAGCAGCGTGAGAGGTGGGGTTGGCTTCTGAAACCTTAAAAGCTGATGCCAAGCTGCGTCAGTGTGGGCTGGCTGGGAGTACCTGGAGCCCAGGCTTGCCTGAATCTTCCCTACCAGGCCCTGGGGGAACACCTGCCTGCTCCACACCAGCTGCAGAGCGGGGGCCCTGGGACCAGGATGCCAGCTGGCTGGGCGGATTCCAGGAGGAGGAGCTCATGGGGGCTCAGACTTCCTCCCTGTCCTGGTAAATATCAGAGGGCGAATTTCCATCTAAGGGGCAGGGAAGAATATGAGTATTAACTCATTGCCCAATAAAGAAAACAGTAATGATGATAGCATGATAATAACTAGCAAGGGAAGCCAGGGGCTATCTACGTAAGAGCTTGGTCCTCTCAGGTGACCGTATAGCCTGGGATCCTATTGCAACAACATTGGAACCACCACCCTACTTCTGGTGTCTCCTGCTTCTAAGTCACCTGCATGCACCAGTCAGGTGGGCTTTAGAAGCACTTTCCCCTCAGATCATGTCACTCTTCTGTGTCACCTGAAAAATCTCCTGTGGTCCCTCGCTGCCGCAGGAATAAAGTTCAGACCCCTCAGTATGGCCCTGTGTCACTCTCTTCCTCAAAAGAATGTTCCTTCCCACAGTTCTCTTTGTCCTTTTAACAACACAGGTGCCTTACCACCTCCATGCTCTGAGTCACAAGGTCCCCTCAGATGGGGAGGCCTTCCCCAGCATTTCTCCGTTTCTCAAGCTTCAAGGCCCCTCTCTGACTCACTGGGCAAGCAAGGGTGGGGGGCTTGCCTGCCTCTGGGTGGTCTCCCCCTCCCTCATGCAGTCATGCTAGGTGGCTGGGGGGTGCCCGGCACCTACAGGTCACACACTCCTTGAGGTGAGGCTGTAAGGAGGGAGCTGTCTCTGTTTTTAGCACTGGAGGGATTTACCCAGCCTGCCCCAAATATGGAGACGACAGGCCCTGGCATCAGCTGGTCCAGCTCCCTTGAACAGTGAACCCTGAGGCTCAGGAAAGGAGGGAGACTTAACAGAGTCATCCAGAGAGTAGGTGATGACGTCAGGACTCCAAGACCATTTTGCCTGTTTCCTCCTGCCTTCCCATTTAACTCTGTTGCTTCTTGCAGAAGTACAGTTTTTTTTAAAAGCATTTCCCTCACATAAATTATTTTTGTCCTACAAAAATAGCTCTTCCCTTGAGCTTTGAAGGTAAATAACAGCCAGCCGGGTGCTTTTGTTATAGGGAAGATTTCTGCTCAGTTCTGCCAGAAGACAGGTTGCTAGGGGATGCTGCCTCTGACAGGTGTGATAGCTTTCAGTTTTTCTGCAGACAAAATTTTTTCAAGATGGGCTATATAAGTAATCAGTTTTTATTAGATCCTTATGTGAAGCAAATAGCCACCCCACCCTTATTAATCTGCTTTGTACGTCTAGACTTTCCATAACAGCTTGAAGGATTTTGCCATCTTGGGCACACCTGCCTGCTAATCCTTCCACAGCCCCAGCCTCTCTCTGCTCCACCTTGTTCCCCTCCCATCTGTGCTACCCAGGAGAACCAACTCACTCTTCCTCCCGGAAGCTCAGGCCTCCAAGAAAACCCATCACTGTCACTGGAAATCAAGGAACTTCACCCACCCACTGGCAGCTGTGGGGGAACACTGGTGGGAATTCAAGCCCTCGTGGTATATTGCAACCCCTCTAGGGTCAAACCGGGAAAGTGATTCATTGTGGGATGGGGGTAAGGTAGGGTGGGAGCTGGAAAGGGGAAGGGGTCGCAGCAGTAAAACCGAGAAAATGGGTGGTGGCACTGGATTTCACATCAGGAATTCCAGGACCAGGATCTGGCATTGCCACCTAGTAGCTATGACACTTAATCTTTTAAGTGAATCACAATCTCTCCAAGCCTCAGTTTCTGGCTCTGTAAAAGGAATGCTGAAATCTGTTCTTGTAGAAGGTCAAATGTGATAGTACATAAGAGTATATAAGGAGCACTCTGCACACTGGGCAAAATGTATGTAAGGGGTATTGTGGTTTGTCTTTAACTGCCAAAGTCCTCTTCCTTTCTCCTCCAGGGCATGAAAGTATTTTGGTTGGCACCACCCCCACTTGTACTGCTCACCCTGTGCTGTTTCCTTCCTTAATCAGTTGATTTGGTTCCAATAGGAACTCTCCAACCCCAAGAGAATACCAGCTACCATGAGTCTGTGGCATCCCAGCAGCCTACAGGTTGAATTACCTTCTTCGGGATTCAGGGATTTAGTGACAGAGTCCTTCCACACCTCATGTACAAGTGTGCCATTGTAGACGATGGTCCAGGCTGTCATATTCACTGTCACTGTCTTTGTATCACTTGTTAGGTTTTTGAGCATTAGGATCAGGTTGACTTCTTTGCCCACTGTCAGTACACCAGCGACCTTGAACCTCCCAGAGATGCTAGGCTCCCGTTCCTCTCTTGCCAGGCTGCTTGCAGATGTTGCACTAAATGACATTGTGGGTTTAAGTTTCCTCAAAGCCTTTTCAAATACTTGTCTTTCCTGGCTGGAACCTGTGTGGTGGGAAAAGAGAGAAGTATCTCAGAGATGCGGTGGCAACGTGAACAAAGAACAGTGCCCTGCCTGGAAAGGTGGCCTGGAACTAACACTGGTTCTGCTGCTTGTGCAACGATTCTAATCCAAGCAAGTGTCTGACCTCCTCCAGGTCTCCATTTCACCCTCCTTAACATATGTCTGACCTCCAAGCAAGTGTCTGACCTCCCTCAGATCTCCATTTCATTCTCCTTAACATGAGGCTCACAGCCCAGCTCTTCCAATCAGCTCAAATTTCCATCGAGCTGTAGGGAAAGCTGCATAAAATACATAGCTTGATATTTTGCTTAGGTTAATTAGGTTAGATCCCTTCCTTCCTTCACTCTCTCCATCTCTCCCTCCCTCCTTCCCTCCATTCCTTCCTCCTTCCCTCCTTTCTTTTAATAAAAGCTCCTTTGTGAGACTTAAAGAACAAAGCGTGTGTTAGTTGCTCAGTCATGTCTGACTCTTTGCAACCATGGACTGTAGCCCACCAGGCCCCTCTGTCTATGGAATTCTCCAGGCAAGAATACTGGAGTGGGTATCCGTTCCTTTCTCCAGAGGATCTTCCTGACCCAGAGATTGAACCCAGGTCTCCTGCATTGCAGGCAGATTCTTTAACATCTGAGCCACCAGGGAAGCCCAAAGAACAAACCGATAATTTAAAAAATAACAAGTCTGAGTTTAAAAAGATTAGAATGAGTTCATAAGTGAGAAAACTATGATTTAGAATTGCCTCACTGAAAAAAATTCCAAACCACTTTATCATGTTATTCTGTTTTATTTCTAATGATGCTTTGAGAATTAGAGAGTGGAACTTCTGTCTAGGTCAGTTGACAAGAACTTCCCACAGTTGGTATGGTTCCAGGTTATGACTAGTTTAAATTGTTGAGAGAGTTCAGGTTTCAAAAACACAAAGGTTGAACCACAGGATGGGTTCAGCCTTTGTTGTGGGTGCTGCTGAATGTGATACTATAAACAGTCCCCAGAAAGTGGCCAAGATTGTGGCCAAGAAACCATGGCTCTTGGGACACTAAGAGCTGATAACCAACTCCAAGCCTCTGAGCCAGGGTAGACCACACAGTGCACATGAGTCTCCTTGCCTTGACTGGAAGATAGATCCACTAACGAGGCGAAGATATTGACTTTCCAGTAACATGGACAGAGATACTGAAAGAAGAATGACCAAGTTTACCCTTCTGCCCCTAACGTCCCCTACAAACCTGTGAAATTTTAAGATGACTTATTAGAAGCACTTTATCATTTAGTGAAATCTTTCCTATAAGTTACATGTAACAACTGGCAGAGACCCCGAAGACATCTAAGCACATCATGTTAGAGTTAAGGTCCTAAAGAGGAGGAGTGTTTGGTCCAAGTTGTTGGTAATCTGAGAATTAGGGGTGGAAAGAGGGCCAGTCCCCAGAAGTTTAGACCTGAAGTCTAGTAGTTCCTCCCACACACCCCTGAAAAGAAGGCAGGCAGCCAAATTACCCGAGTTGATCGCTCCTGGTGGGCTGGGTTCCTTTTGGTGCCTTCCCATTCTCTAGCCGAGCTGTAAATCCACACCCAGGTCTGACGGCTGAGCAGGGAGCTGAGCCTCTGTGCCCAGAACCTCGAAGCAGTTGCGTTTGCACAATGAGGCTCAGAGCCTAGATACCTATATAGGTCACCTGCCGGGCTTACTCAAGACTAAGCTTCCTGCTACTGTTTTTTCCTTTGGTGTTGCTGTTGCGCAAATACTTAGCAACCCATTTTATGGGCTTTTCCTCCCTGCGGCCATCAGACACAAGCATCATTAGGTAAAGGAGACTGAGCAACAACAGGTGGAGTGATCAGTCCTGCTGTCACACAAGGGCTGGGGCATTGCCAGGGGTCTGGCAGGGATCCCTCCACCTGGCTGTGGCCCCTCCTCATTGCTCAGGAGGTTTGGCTGGGACAGCCAGAGCCCTCAAGAAGTGGAATTAAGGTGTAACACTCAGATAAGGGGCCCCACAGAATCACACAACTGTATAGACAGTGCGTTTTAAAAGTCACTTTGGGAGGTCATTCCGATGAGGCTGCAGATGTTCAAGTTGATAAAAATCATCACTATTTATTAAGTCCTCACTATGGGCCAGGCACTGCCTTTGATACTTTCTATACACTAGCTCATTTAAATCCCATTGAAGAGAGGCCTTGCTCTTCTCATTTTACAGGTGAGGAAGTGAGGGATCAGAGATGCTAAGAATCGTGCTTGAGGTTGCACAGCTATAAGGGGTAGGGCAGAGTTCACCTCCTGCCCGGGGTTATCAGTTCCTTGGCCCCTACTCTGGTTTCTACATCAGAACACTTTTGAGAATGCTTGTCACACTCAAGCCTGACCCCCAGCCTGTGAGCTCTGGAGGGGCAGGCACCCATCTGCAGGGTGCTTCCTGGCCTCCTGGAGTTGAGCATGAATGGGCACTCGGGGAGGTCTCAGTACATGTTTACTGACTGAGAGAAAGGCCATCTGACCCCAGTGGGAGGAATGGGCCGCAGAGGTACACTGGGGTCTAACGGAAAGCACCAATCTCATTACTCTGATGCCTCCAAAAGACCCACACCCAGCAGCTCATCCACCTGGACTTGGAGCCTACCCCCTGCTCAGCTCTCCTCTTTTGTATACGGCAGCCAGCAGCAGCAGCCATCCAGGGCACCGAACTGTGGGGTTTACTTTAGGGTGCACATGGGTACCTTCTCGAGAGCACTTTTCTTGACACCTCAGAACCAGCAGTGAGGACCCGCTAAAGCAACTATTCCAAAGTGTTTAGAGTGACACGTCGATCCCATTAAGGAGCGACTGGCCTGCTAGAGCAAGCATTAATTCACTGCGGCCTATTTCTAAAATGAACATCACCTTCAAATGTAGAATTTTGTCACTATTGAGATTCCTCAGAGATATTAATTTGCTAACACTGAAAGCAACTTCTGAAACAGAGAAACACACGTAATTTGTGTTAAACGTGGCCTCCTACCAGCTTCTAGGTGACTTTAGGGGGATCAGCACTCAAGTGGATGCTGACGATTTCAGGGACTCGGGCATTGTCCTCATGGTGTAGGAGGTGTCTGCACCTCATCTGGCTTTCAGGGAGCCCACTGAAGCAGACAAAGCAGTCCCCATGTCTCTGGGGACTGTCCATTTCTTTTTTCAGAGGATGTTTCCTGCTTTCGCTTCTTAGAGGCAAGGGGAGTGGACTGACAGAGACCCTAGGGGGTCTTCTGTGGGGGCCATGTTTCTCCCTGTGATGTTCAGTCATGGTGCTGTCATCCTAATGGTGCAATTGGCAAAGGGACACAGCTGGAGACGAGCTAGACTGACAGCTGCCTGAGTCCTTCAGCACATTTCCGC
>NW_011494635.1:14404243-14412889 GCF_000754665.1 Bison bison bison
GGGAGCAATCCTAATATTCAGGCACAGCTGGCTGAGAAAGCGGGAGGAGCATGAGCAAGTTTTCCTTCTCCCGCCTCAAAGCTGTCTTCCCACCGTCAGGCCCTGGGTGGCACAGCCCATCCAAGCCCCTCCTACCTTCTGGATACTTGTACTTTTCGGTGACATCCATGCGAGAGTTGCTGCCTACCGCCTTGGTACTGATGTACTTGCCGACGCTGTGAGTGTCTGAGGAATTCTTCTTCAAGGCACCGTTCGACTCGTAGATCCATGTGATGCGGTCGGCATTGACCTCCGCAAAGATGAAGGGCATGTCGAAGTCCCAGTCCACATTACCCTCTCGGATAGCGATCACCGAAGCAGGGCCGCACTGGAACACCCCTGGGGGCCAGGGTGCAGAGGTTGGATGTGTGCCAAAGCAAGGCCCCTCTGCAACAGCCCGCCTCATAGCCTGCTTCTCTGGGGGCCCTCCCCACCGCCCAGCTCCCCTGCCTCTACCGCAAACTCCTTCAACCCTGACTGTCTGCTCTCCTCTTGGGGCACTCAGCAGGACCCTCTGGGGCTACCGTTATCTTGTGCAATAGCACTCTGGTCAGACTCCAGCTCCACAGAAGACGGCCCACTCCCACATTCTGTAGGTGCATAATTGGTGCTAACTCCCTGCCCTCAGTCTGTTTCCTAAAGAGGAAAGTCTGACTGTCTTGTGCTCAGGGCTGCCTCTTTTCTACTCTGCAAATCATTCTTCCCAAATCACCCCCCAATTTTGGAAGACTTCTCTGCAAACCCAGCCTACAGAGATGTCCTGCTTCTTTGGGCCCCCAAGCCCTGACCATCACCTCCCTTCTTGAGCACTCAGCATAGCTAGCTCAGACAGCTAGGTAGGTAGGTGGGTGGATACATAGAGAGATGGACAGATAGGTAGATAGATTCATAGATGGATGGGTGGATGGAAGGACATAGATGTAGATACAGGTATAGATACACAGATACAGTTTTCTTCATGAAGTGCCCAGATGAAAAAGTAAGTTACAGCAGAATAGAAGAATATTATTCCATTTGTGTTTATAAAACAAACACACATTTATAAACCTGAAACAGTGACAGTGACTTTCAGCTTTTTTTTTTTTTACCATGATCTCTAGAAATAAGATTTTACATCATGGCACATATATGGTCCTGAAACAAAAATTCCACAGGAAAATTCTTATTCTTAATGTCCAATACACTCTGATAGTTTCTTTTTCTTTCCTTTCCTCACTTCTTTCCATGCTATTCTATTTCATTTCTTAAAACAATGGTCACAACCCATTAACTTGATTTCATAACCACTAATGAGTTGCAGTGAGAAGTTTAAATAGTGGCCTAGAAAATATCTGGAAGTTACCCTCCTCACACCCAAATTCCCTGAATCTCATTGCTTCTGGTATAGATGTTGCAGCAAGGGAGGGGGGTAAGACTTCATTTTCATTGTAAATCATTTTGGAATGATTTGAATTTTTTTTAACCATTCTTAACCATGCATATATGACTTTTATAATTTTTTTAACTTTGAAAGAAACAACTGAAAATGAAGGTAATGGACAAGAATGCTCTGGAGATCAGGGGAGGGACGAGGAAAGGTTCCTGGAGAGCCCAACGCCTGAGATCTGATGGGAGAGTGGCCATCAGGGGTGGGGAAGGGCCAGCCTGCGAGAAGGAGAGCTCAGCCTGGCGGGGGACACCCAGAAGGTGAGAGGGGTGCTGGGGGCCATGAGCACAGAGGCCTGGAGCTGAGCCAGGGAATCTGGGCTAAGTCCCAAGGCAAAGGGAAACGGAAGGTTTCTGTGCTGGGAGGGATGGGCTACTAGAGGCTGTGTGGGAGAATCACTGTTGGCAGGGGACCTGTTACTCTTCCCTATTACCGGGCATGGGCCAGGGCCTTTGCAGCAGTTGTGTGGGAGCAGGGATGTCAGTCATTTAAACAGCAGCCTGAACCAAGCCAATTAAGAGGAAAATCTACTTTGAAAATACTTTTGTTTTAATCCCTCTCTGTGCCCCCAAAGGCAGAGAAGATTTAGGTGATCTTGCTGTGCCGCTTCCCACCATTGTAAAGATTGAGAGGTCATGACTTAGAGCCAAACCCAGAGAAGGGGGGCACCAGTAGGCTGACAGAGGATTGGTTACCTTGGCTTCTCTCCTGAGGGGTGGCGTCCAGAACCTGCCATCCATTGTACGAAGGGCCCAGGTCAGACCGCACAAACCAGGCTTCATTCCAGACGTGGAAATTCCTGCAGACAGAACCACAGGCTGCAGAGCGTGGCCAAGGCCGCTCAGCAGAGGAACGGTGAAGCGCCACACCTCTGACCTGACGGTGCAGCGCCCTCGCACTCAAGTGAGTTTACTCTGGGCCAGCTATTGTGCTAGACCTCCGAGAGCACCGTCTCCTTAAATTCTCACAGCACGGTTAAGGGGGTACTCTTTTTATGCTCATCTCATAAAAGGGGAAACTGAGGCTCAGAGAAGCCAAGCAGCTAACAATGCAAAGTCAAAGTGTGGCCCCAGATATGCCTAACTCCGAAATCACCATGTTCTCCTGCCTTTCTGAGAAGCAGAGTGGATCTAGGTTAGAGCCAAGACCCAGTGAGCAAACCCACACAGCTTTCTCTTGTGCATCCTGTTGGGGTACACTACTGTATTTCATGTGGGGTGAAAATGAATGGGGTGCAGCAAGATTAACAGGTCTGGCTAAGAGCCACAGAGCCCTGCAGTTGAGATCTGGATAGAAGAATGCACACACCAGTCCTAAAATATTCATCAGTGGAGCCCCCCATCTCCCAATCTGCATGTTCTCAGTCACTGGTCCCCTCCCTCACCAGGTGTAAACAGTTATCCAGAGCTTTCTTCATTCTTTATTCTGCCCTCTATTCTCCTCCTCTCCAATCCCACAACAACTACATTAGCATTGGCAGTGTTGGGTCCAACTTGGAAGAAAATGTAAGTCTGACATAAATTCAAGTTCTATTCAACTTGAAAAACATTTTTTTTTATATTCATGAGGTGGAAAAGATAGTTTTAAGCAGAGAACCAACTTCAGAATGATACATATGACTAGGTAAAAATATTAAGCTTTCATATACCAAGTAAACAAAGAGACTATCGTTCTGTTTCCAGCATAGAAGAATAAACTCATAATGAATGGATAGTCTCTTATGCAAAAACAACAAACTGACAAAAGATAACTATCAGAGAGGAGACAGAGTAGGAGGATTTTGGAAGGGTGTCAAACTTTGAGGAAGAGACTAGCATGGAGGAAGTTGTGCTTTGGTGACCTTGCTCCTAAGGACAAGCTGCAGTAGATGTACAGAGCAGGGCAGTAAAAATTCCAACAGACAGTCCACATCTTTCTGACCTGAGGAGTTAAGAAACAAACCCTGGGTTAACTAGAATCACTAGAGAGTGTGGCAGAAGTCTTGGAAAGGAGAGTCAGAAAGCGGAACCTAGATTTGTATATTAACTCCGCCTAAGCTTCTGGGTGACCCCTGAGCTAGGCATATACAAGGCAAACCACAAACAGTCCAGATAAAAGTTTTAAGAATGAACTGAAACTTGAGCTGCTGCCTACCACAGGTGAGACAGAGTTTGCAGTTTGAGTCTACCCCAGGTAGGCTCCTAAGACAAAATGCAGAATCAAGACAGCCAATGACCAGGATACAATCCCCAATTAATGAACATCCAAAGAACCAGAAAAATGTCACTTATCCTCAAAGCAAAAGACAATCAACAGAAATTAACCCTTAGATAATCCAGATGTTAGAATAAATAAAGAATAAAACTTTAAAGCAGTTATGATAATTATGATCAATGGAATAAAGGAAAATATGCTCATAACAAATGAAAAGAGGGAACCTCTTAGCAAAAAAATAGAAAATATAGAAAAATAACCGAATGGAAAATGTTAACTGGAAAAAAAGACCTGAAATTAATTCAATGGATGGCTTACTAGCAGAACAGAGATAACAGAGGAAAGAGTAAACTTGAAGACAGATCAGTATAAATTATCCAGTCTGAAGAAGAGAGAGGAAAAAAGGTTGAAAAAATCAATAAAATAGGGAAAATATATGCAACATGTATACCAGACACTTACTATAAAGAATATTATAAAGTATTTACAAATCAATAAGATACAAAAGAACCTGTTCCCAGGTGGCTCAGTGATAAAGCCAGATTCTCCTATCTGCAATGCAAGAGACACAGGTTTGATCCCTGGGTAAAGAAGATCCCCTGGAGAAGGAAATGGCAACTACTCCAGTATTCTCTCCTGGGAAATCCCATGGACGGAGGAATCTGGTTGGCTGTGGTCCTTGGTGTCACAAAAAAGTTAGGAACTAAACAACAACAGGACACAGAAGAAGTCAAGCACGCCAGTAATGGGCAATGCGCAGGCAGTTTTCATAAGCAATAAAAATGATCACTAAACATATGAAAATAGTTTTAGCTCCACCACAATGAAAAGAAAATTAAGGCTGATTTGTGTTGTTGTATGGCAGAAAACAAGATAACATTGTAGAGCATTTATCCTCCAATAAAAAATTATAATGACAAAGAGATATTATCATACCTATGAGACTGACAAAGATGAAGGCATAGGATGATACCCATTGCTGTGTGGGAAAACAAGCACTGTCATACGCTACTGGTGGGAGTTTAAATGTGTATGACATTTGTGAAAGGCAATTTGGTAATCAATGTGAAAAATCTTTAAAAATCTACATACCCACTGAACCAGTAATTCCACTTCTAGAAGTTTCTCCTATAAAAACCCTCAGATACATGCACATGGATGTACACGGAAAAATGTTCACTGAAACATTGTTTGTAATAGCAAAAATAATGGAGGAGAAGTTTACCAATAAGGAGATGGTTAGATAAATTGTGACATAACCATCCAAAGGAATATCATGCAGCCGTCCAAAAGAATGAGCAAAATCAATCTAGCATTTACATAGAAAGATGTCTAAATTATATCACCAAGTAAGAAAAATTACAAGAGCATGTATGTGTATGCATAAGCTTATAAAAATATATACTGATATGATGAACCTATTTTGATTTAGAAAATATATATTATTGAGATTTCTTACAATTATGAAAAAAAAAGTCATCATAAAAAAAGTAGTGGAAGTCCCCCGTAATTCCATTATCTTAGATAACCACAGTTTAAGTAATGGTTTGGTGTAAGTATTATGCATATGGACAGATTTTGGTGCATATGAACTAAGTTGTACATTATTTATTTCTGCAATGTTTTTATTTTCTATAATGAAAATTACTTATTACTTCTATAATTCTGTAATTACAAAATATGTGTGTTAAGTTGTTTCAGTCGTGTCTGACTCTGTGTGACCCCATGGAGTTTAGCCCACCAGGCTCTTCTGTCCATGGGATTTTCCAGGCAAGAATACTGGAGTGTGTTGCTATGCCCTCCTCCAGGGGATTTTTCCAACCCAGGGATTGAACCCACATCTCTGAAGTCTTCTGCATTGGCAGGCAGTTCTTTACCACTAGCGCCACCTGGGAACCTCTAATTACAAAATAAACGAATATTTTAAAATATGTATATTATATAAACACTAATCGCTAACACAGTTAAGTGTCAACACAGAATAATACTAAGTGTCTGTGTTATATCTTAATCTTCACAGTGTTCTTATACGGGAAGATAAGAATAAGTGTTATCCTCTTTCAACAATTATGGAAACTGAGGCATAGAGAAGTGAAGTGACTTGTTTAAGGTCTCAAAGTCAGTAAATAGGCAGAATGGGATTTTAACCCAGGCAGAAGGGCTGCAATGTCCATGCTTTTAACTACCAAACATTCTCTCTAAATTTTAATTTATTGATACAGGAAGATATTAAATGTTGTAAAACAGACCATTTAATTTGGTCCCATTTGGGTAATGATTACTCAACACACATATATCTGATGTGTGTGAGTATAAACAGCATGAATGTCTGGAAGGCTCTAACTCATAATATTATTAGCGTTTTCTTTGGGTAGCTATATTACTATGACCCCCATTAATTTATTTTTTATTGTTTTATAATCAGGGAAAACTGTTTGCATTTTACATGTTGTAAAATGAAACTTGCAAGCCTTTCCGTAGGGACCAGATCCAGAGTTCTACACTATACAGTTGTCAGGAGTTAGAAGTGCTTCCTAAGTACTTATCAGGTGCACTATGACCCTGCTAGATTCTCCAGGGAAAAGCGGAAGAGCTAAAAAGTCAGTTCTAAAACAAGACAGAAGGGATAAGGCCATGAGAGGTGAACAGATAATGAAAAAAAATCAACCAATGATAGGAGTGGGAAGAAAGCAATCCCTTACTCACTACTGTAATGAAACATAGCTCATTACAAAATTTCTGGAAGGCAATAGCAATAGGTTCATAAGCATTTAAAATGTTCATTCTCTAACCTAGGATATACCATTTCTAGGAATCTTTCTCATAGGGCTAATCACTGACATGCTCAAGATTTCCATATAACAATGCCTGTTACAGTGTTATTTAAAGTAGGAAAAAAAGGGGGAATAGATAGGTAACATAAGGAATAGGAAACAGTTTACCATTACAGTGGGAAAAGAGATAATGGCTTTTAACATTCAATGGAATATAATACATTTAAAAATCTTATTTTTGAAGATTAATGACATTGGGAAAATGTTCATAATACCCTGTTTAGTCAAAAACACATGATTTAAAACTATGAAGTGGTTAGTTTCCAAGTATGGGGAAAAGCAGGATGTGTCTATTACATGCTCCGCCTTGTGCCCAAGTCTTATAAAATGCATGATCCCAATTCTATAAAAACAACAACTCATAAAAGATTGCATAGAAAACTATCAAATATTTAAAGTATGTGAACAATAGGATTATAGATGATTTTTACTTCTTTATATGTTTTGTGAGATTTCCTACTGTTGTAGGAGAAAAAAGTCATCAAAAAAATTATCTCCAGGCAGACCCACAAAATCTTTTTGGTGGGTTATATTTTTTGTCGGTTATATTTTACCCAGGAGAAAGCAGGAGGAGTGTGGGAAGATGATCTTAGAAGGGTGAGAGGGCAAGAGAGGAAGAGAAAACATTTTGAGGAAGAAAAAAATCAAATTTCAGATTCATTTTGTTTCTGGCAGAGAACCTTAGGAGAAGGGTGATTTGGTTAAGATATACAGGTGAGTGGCTATGTTTGAATATTTATTTGCAAGGCAAGAATTTAAGACAAAGTAGATAATAAGCACATCCTGGTTCCTCCCTTGTTTGAAAGCCAGCACTTTGCTCACACTTACTTGGGTGTATGTGCCTTTCAAGTGCATCATCAAGCATGTGCTGGTTTGTTTCTGGTTGTGTGTCACACTCTTTTCTACCTCCCAACCTTGGGTTCCACTCCTGTCTTGAGGGTTTCCCCAGTAAGAGCACATAGAAGCGCAGACTGAAGCATTTATTTTACAAGAAGCTGATCCCTGCCCCTCCTTGCTCCTCCATTCAAATCAATTCTAATTCGACCTTTGAAGTTTCTAAACCACTGTCCCTAGAGACAGCAACTGAGTTATGCTGACATTTGAATTCATGGGGTTAGGGGACCCTCTCTAGAAGTGACCCAGATTTCCACCCCTTACACTGATAAAAGCTTATTTGTCTTTCCAAATGCAGTTCAGATACTAACTCCTTCAAAAAATCTTGTCCTAACATACTCAAGAAAATTAGAGATGCCAAGGGAACATTTCATGCAAAGATGGGCTCAATAAAGGACAGAAATGGTATGGACCTAACAGAAGCAGAAGATATTAAGAAGAGGTAGCAAGAATACACATGGGAGAAGGCAATGGCACCCCACTCCAGTACTCTTGCCTGGAAAATCCCATGGATGGAGGAGCCTGGTAGGCTGCAGTCTATGGGGTCACCAAGAGTCGGACACGACTGAGCAACTTCCCTTTCACTTTTCACTTTCATGCATTGGAGGAGGAAATGGCAACCCACTCTGGTATTCTTGCCTGGAGAATCCCAGGGACGGCGGGGCCTGGTGGGCTACTGTCTATGGGGTCGCACAGAGTCGGCCATGACTGAAGCAACTTAGCAGCAGCAGCAGCAACAATATACAGGAAAACTGTACAAAAAAGATCTTCATGACCCAGATAATCATGATGGTGTGATCACTCACCTAGAGCCAGACATCCTGGATTGTGAGGTCAAGTGGGCCTTAGGAAGCATCACTACAAACAAAGCTAGTAGAGGTGATGGAATTCCAGTTGAGCTATTTCAAATCCTAAAAGATGATGCTGTGCAAGTGCTGCACTCAATATGCCAGCAAATTTGGAAAACTCAGCAGTGGCTACAGGACTGGAAAAGGTCAGTTTTCATTCCAATCCCAAAGAAAGGCAATGCCAAAGAATCTTCAATCTACCGCACACTTGCTCTCATCTCACACATTAGTAAAGTAATGCTCAAAATTCTCCAAGCCAGGCTTCAGCAATATGTGAACCATGAACTTCCAGATGTTCAAGGTGGTTTTAGAAAAGGCAGAGGAACCAGAGATCAAATTGCCAACATCTGCTGGATCATCGAAAAAGCAAGAGAGTTCCAGAAAAACATTTACTTCTGCTTTATTGACTATG
>NW_011494635.1:14412989-14427459 GCF_000754665.1 Bison bison bison
GAGATCAAATTGCCAACATCTGCTGGATCATCGAAAAAGCAAGAGAGTTCCAGAAAAACATTTACTTCTGCTTTATTGACTATGCCAAAGCCTTTGACTGTGTGGATCACCACAAACTGTGGAAAATTCTGAAAGAGATGGGAATACCAGACCACCTGACCTGCTTCCTGAGAAATATGTATGCAAGTCAGGAAGCAACAGTTAGAACTAGACATGGAACAACAGACTGGTTCCAAATAGGAAAAGGAGTACGTCAAGGCTGTATATTGTCACCTTGCTTATTTAACTTATATACAGAGTAATCATGAGAAACGCTGGGCTAGAAGAAGCACAAGATGGAATCAAGATTTCTGGGAGAAATATCAATAACCTCAGATATGCAGATGACACCACCCTTATGGCAGAAAGTGAAGAGGAACTAAAGAGCCACTTGATGAAAGTGAAAGAGGAGAGTGAAAAAGTTGGCTTAAAGCTCAATATTCAGAAAACTAAGATCAGTGTCTGACTTTGCTTTTTTGGATTCCAAAATCACTGCAGATGGTGACTGCAGCCATGAAATTAAAAGACGCTTACTCCTTGGAAGGAAAGTTATGACCAACCTAGACAGCATATTAAAAAGCAGAGACATTACTTTGCCAAGAAGGTCCATCTAGTCAAGGCTATGGTTTTTCCAGTAGTCATGCATGGATGTGAGAGTTGGACTCTAAAGAGAGCTGAGGGCCAAAGAATTGATGCTTTTGAACTGTGGTGTTGGAGAAGACTCTTGAGAGTCTCTTGGACTGCAAGGAGATCCAACCAGTCCATCCTAAAGGAGATTAGTTGTAAGTGTTCATTGGAAGGGCTGACGTTGAAGCTGAAACTCCAATACTTTGGCCACCTGATGTGAAGAGCTGACTCATTTGAAAAGACCCTGATGCTGGGAGGGATTGGGGGCAGGAGGAGAAGGGGACAACAGAGGATGAGATGGTTGGATGGCATCACCAACTCAATGGATATGAGTTTGGGCAAACTCCAGGAGTTGGTGATGGACAGGGAAGCCTGGCATGCTGTAGCCCATGGGGTTGCAAAGAGTTGGACACAACTGAGCGACTGAACTGAACTGAACACACTCAGAGAGTGCCAACCCTACCTCTATGCTGTCTCTGATTTAACTTCTGTACCACAATCGCCCAGCTTCCTGTGCAGCTGGGAACTCCTCTAGTGAGGTTCGCGTATCTCACTCTGCTTGCTGCCCAGTGTCCAGTGTGGGGTTTGACATGCAATTCATGCATCATGCTCTCTGAATTGAATTGTT
Source organism: Bison bison bison (assembly GCF_000754665.1). Classification (NCBI taxonomy): domain Eukaryota; kingdom Metazoa; phylum Chordata; class Mammalia; order Artiodactyla; family Bovidae; genus Bison; species Bison bison. The sequence continues at coordinate 14,414,284 of NW_011494635.1, forward strand.
CTGGAGCCCTGCCACTCTTGCAGCCTTGGTTTCCGTGCTGTGGGTCTAAGCAAGCTGCTCCAGCTACTTTGGGGACTGGCTAACTAGTAGTGGAGGCTGGTGGCCACGGAGAGATAGATGCCTTAGGAGTTAGGGCTCATGTAAGGGTGTGGGTTATGACAGTTCTTCTCCAGTACTGACCAACTCCACTTCCCTGACCACAAGAATGAGCAATCACCATTTGCCTTCCACCTCGGAGCTCTGTAAAGGCTACAAATACAGTCAAATCTGTGACTTGAGAAACTGGGGGATCAAGTCAAATGAACCAGGAAAACAAGCCAGAAATGTCAAGATTAAGATAAAGTTGGCCAAACTTTTCTAAAATATTTGTTTTCAGGCTTCAGAGACCTCCTTCACAGTGGTACAGAGGGGAGCCGTAATAAAGAAGCTTTTCCCAGAGTGTCCCGACTCCAAAGAAGTAAAAACTCCGGAGCCTTGTGCCTTTTAAGTCAAACCACTGGCATGAGCAGAATGGCTTAGAAGAAAACAGACCCCACTGGATGCTATAATGTGATTCAAAGAGAGCTCCAGAAGAAATTGCTGAGGTCCCCTGACCTAGCCCTTCATTTTACAGACAGGAAACTGAGGTACAGAAAGTTAAGGAACTTACATAAAGTTAGACACTTATTGAGAGCACCCAAATGTCTCCAGTTGTTTACCAGTGCTTCTCCCTGGGCCTCTGGTTTCTCAGGCATGAGATAAGTGGGTCCCTCTCTAAGATCCCTCAGAGATCTTAAAGCTCTTTGACCTGGAATAGTCTTATTGACAGATACCTGTGTCCACCTCTAGCTTGGACACTATTTCAGTTCTACTTTGGGCAAATCGTTTCTCCCCACTGAACCCTGAGATAGCATCTAGTGTCATAGAAAATTTTCATTTGCCACCTAAGTGTGAACCAAAGAACCCAGATTCTTCAGCTGGTTGATGTCCAGCCACTGTCCCAACCCCTATTCTGGAAAATCTCAAGTTATGAGGTCAGATTTCTCAAACATCAGTCAGGAATAGTGATAACATTCTTTGGCATCTCTCTGGTGCTTCATAGTTTACAAAGTGGCCTGGGTTCAAATCCAGGCTCCATCGTTTCCAAGTTATCTGCCCTTGAATGAATGACACTATGTCTCAGGTTCCTCAGCTGTAAAATGGGGTGATCACAATAGCGCCTACTTCATTGTTTCTGGAGAGTACATGCAGGCATTCAGAAAGGGACCTGAAGCACAATTGCTCAGCAAATTATTGTTGCTGCTGTTTTTATTATTAAGCATTCTCAGGTGCTTAACCTCACTTGATCCTTACATTCTATTACTTTAGGCAAATCTGAACAAGGTTGTAAAAGCTTTTAACCTTTGCAACATACAGATTCAGATCGAAGAATTTCTGTCCAAACTCAAACTGTCCTTTTAATAATAGGCAAGGAAAAAACATAGGTTAGTAATTTCACTCCAGGCATAAAATGACTTGTGAGCTAATTCCCTCCAACCCCTGGCAGGAACCACTTTGAAGTGACTCTTGGGAGGTGTAGCTCTAACTCAAAAAGTAGGGTGAGCTGAAGAGTCACAGAATCAAAAAGTTAAAGAGGTTTAAGCGAACATCTAGTTCCAAGCCAACATTTACATTTCACTGATGGGAAAACTGGGGGCCAGAAAGATGGAGTGGCTTATACAAGTTCTAGAGTTAGATGGTGGTGGGACTGGAACTGGGGTTCAGGAATCCCTGTGTACACACCATCCAGTGCTGGTTCCACACCCACAGTTGACAGGGAAGGGGGAGGAGGGGGAATGCTCAGCACCCACTGCTTTCTGAGGAGGGTTCTGATGAGGGACCCCCAGGAAAAATCAGAGTTTTACGGCCTGACACTCTGCAGCGAAGCCAACAGAAATGACAGTAGAGAATGTCTCCAGGGGTCCAGACTTGCCCCAAGGTGATTATATTTAGAATAAATTATGAAGCTAATGTGTAGCATGAACCAGTAACCAAGAGATCTCAGGTCTAATTCCAAATTCAGCTCAAAGGCCCCAACTTTCTGTTCCCAGGAGGTCTTCCTTGATGGCTCCCTCTCTGAGTTCCCACAGTACTAACTGTCTGGCACACTGCATCACTGCTGCTGCTGCTGCTAAGTCGCTTCAGTCATAGACGGCAGCCCACCAGGCTCCCCTGTCCCTGGGATTCTCCAGGCAAGAACACTAGAGTGGGTTGCCATTTCCTTCTCCAATGCATGAAAGTGAAAAGTCAAAGTGAAGCTGCTCAGTTGTGTCCGACTCTTAGCGACCTCATGGACTGCAGCCTACCAGGCTCCTCTGTCCATGGGATTTTCCAGGCAAGAGTACTGGAGTGGGGTGCCATTGCCTTCTCTGACTGCATCACTAAATAGCCTCTAATGGCCTCCCCACTTTTTGTCCACTAACAGCACCAGAAATGCTCTCAGCAGAAGGACTGAGCCTTATGCTTTCTGACCCCTCTGCAGTTCCTAGTGTGCAGGATAATTACAGAAGGGTTAAGCCTAAGGGGACCACCCTTTCCCTCAAATCAGTCATCTTGTTGGAACAAGCATCTCTTTTTCTAAAGGAAGACAAAGCCAGGAATGGCATTGTCCCAAGGATCAGAAAAGGTTGCAATGGGATTTTGGATACAATAACAAAAGGAAAAAACAGGGAGAAGAAAAGACATTCATTTATGAGAAGTTGGAAAACACAACCTCACGGTAAGTAGCAGCATCACTAGAGAGAACATTATGCATGTGTAGATTAAGGAAAAACATCTGAAATAAACTTTCTCTCCCCCATTAAACACTAGCATCCATGTGACCTTGGGTGAATTACATACGCGTCCCTCCCTTCAGAGGGGAGGGGATGCTTACAGTATTCAGTGCCATTATTGGTGTGGGCTGTTGTTTATTTGTTTTAATATCTCTTTCTGTTAATTTTAATATTCCATTGACTTTATTCTATTAGTTACCCTAAATACATTTCAGTAAAGTTGCATCTACTTATTCTGGGAATAATAAGCAATAAAGAATTTTTTATGCAGAGACTATCTCAAAGTTGAACATTTGGAAGAAAGATGACGTCTGTTATTAAGTTATCTAGCCATGTATATGCATGTGAATGATTATTATATGTATATCCTTTGAGGATTCAAACAATGAATTATTGACATATGCATGTAGTACTTTATATACGTAGACATCTATGTATATATACACATATAGACATAATTATTTTCATATAATATAATTCAAACAATGGATTATTGACATATGCATGTAGTACTTTATATACGTAGACATCTATGTGTATATACACATATAGACAATTATTTTCAGTTGCCATCTGGTAATAACTTGTCATATGGTATAACCTTAAATAGCTGTAACCATATCTATTTTATGTATATAAGCAGCTATACAAAGTTATAGACCTATGTCTGTAAGTTTTATTTTTATTTTTTTTTTTTGTCTGTAAGTTTTAGATAAGCTACTTTCAGTTAGCATGTATTATATATTACACACATATATGCACATGTCATATTTATGGTTTAGAAATATATATATTTCCAGTTACATATAAAGTTTCTTATTTTCAGTTGAAATCCAGAATAAGCTAACATTTTATTCTATCAATCAAGGTACAAAGAAAGTGTATATATATATATATATATGAGAAAATATGTCACTTTTCTTTAAGAAAGCCCGTTAAGTCATATGGGTTGCCTGAAATGACATACATTATTCTTCTTACTAGAAAATCAATGATTTCAATGTTTCTCTTCCAAAATATCATAGGGTCTAGGGGCCCCTATAAATTCAGGGCAGTTTCACAGAGCCCAGGAATCATATTTTTCACTGGTATCAGAGCTTTCATCTGGTGGCAAGATAAAATGGACCATCAGCATTTGCAGAACTCTGAGAAGGGTTATTTTGGGTCTTGCTAGCTTCGGCATTTCCTTTCTACACTTAATCTTAGCCAAAAGGCCAAGATATGACAGCATTTCCATTCTAAACCATGTGTTGACATGGTACTTGCCTCCTGATTCCTGTTGGGAGCTGGTCACAGGAGCTGGGGAGAGCTAGGGAGAAGCTGCTCGGATTGGTGCTCAGAAAGGATCAGATACTCACCACACACTATCACTGCCTTTGTCCATGGGCCGTCCCAAGGGGTCGTAGTAGACATCCACACTGAGGTTTTGGTCTGTGTCATGAGCTGAGTTGAAGTTGGTGATCACTCGGGAGGGAATCCCCAAACATCGCAACACTGCAAGTCAAGGGCAGTCTAAGGACTCAAGGTGCAGTGGAGACAGTACCTGGGGGCCCCCCACTGCTGCCCACCCATCCAGCAAAGGCACACCTCATCCAGAATACCTGTGTTGAGGGTTCCAGCAAAGACCCAGCACTGGCCATATCGGACAGGCCTGAAGCCAGATCTTTGCCACTCCTTGAGGATTTCCACGCTGCCATTCCAGTTCCTAGGATCCCGGCCACCAGTGTAGCTACCGCTCCAGTTCCCAGAAATCACGCCACTGTCATCATTGCCATTGATCTGGGAAGGAATAAACCCCAAAGGAATCAGCACAGAGAGTGACAGGCAGAATTCAGGGGGCAAGGTAAGGAGTTAAAGAAGGGAGACTCCCTCAAGTCTCAGTGTCTTTCTGGGCAATTTGGATAATAATTGTGATAATGGGTATCAAGAAGTTTATGAATTTGAAAGTGCTTTCCTTAACAGGCCATGTTTGCCCCTAATTCACATGTCATTCCCAGCTCACAGAGAAAATGAAGGCTCCATGGCTTGTCAGTGATGAAGCAGGGGTAGAAAATCAGCTCACAGTCAATTCCTGGCCAGAACTTGCAGGCTGCTGCCACCTGACTTGAAGATCCATAGTTTGAAGCTCTCTTTTGGTGTCCTGGTCTTCTAAAAAGATCACTTTAAAACTTTAGCAACTAACTTATTCTTGAAAAGAATAAAGATGGACTTCCGCTTTTCATCCATCCATTCATTTCACTCAGCTTAATGCATGATTCTTGTATTTGGGTGTTTTTGTGTGTGCTCAATCACATCTGACTCTGCAATTCCATGCCAGGCTCCTCTGTCCATGGGATTTTCCAGGCAAGAAGACTGGAGTGGGTTGTCATTCCCATCTGCAGGGTATCTTCCTGACCCAGGGATCAAACCCATGTCTCCTGCTTCTCCTGCATTGGCAAGCAGATTCTTTACCACTGCGTCACCTGGGAAGCCCTTGATTCTTGAATAAGTCACATGAAAAGAGCACTAGGCTAGAAATCAAGAGACCTGAATCTCTTAGTCTGAGTCTTTTAGAGACTCCTATTGAAATATTTAGGGACAAAATGATGTGATATCTGGAATTTATCACATAATCCATGGAGAAGGGGACACAAATGAAACAAGACTGGCCTTGGGTAGGTATGATGAAGCCGGTGACAGGCATACAGAAGTTCACTTTACTTTTTCCTCTACTTTTGTGAATGTCTGAACTTTTCTATAATAAAAAGTTAAAAGAGGGACTTCCCTGGTTGCCCAGTGGTTATAATCTGCCTTGCAATGCAGAAGATGTGGGTTTGATCCTTGGTCAGGGAAACTAAGATCTCATGTGCCACAGACCAACTAAGCCTGTGAGCTGCACTGGGTCCAGGCACCACAATGAGAGAATCTGTGCACTGCAACGAAGATCCACAACTGGGTGCCACAGCTAAGACCCAATGCAGCCAAATAAGAAGAAAAAAAAGTTAGAAAGAAGAAGGAGAAACTTGAGTCACGAGCCCAGCCTGGCTGCTTGTCAGCTGGGGGATTGCTGACAAGCCGATGCATTCAAGCTCACCTTCCAACACAGGAAACAGAAGAAGCAAGTATACCCTCATGAAACTGATTAGCGTTTACCCCTACGTCACAGTCAGAACTGCTCCCTCACTCTGTGGGGGTCACAAGACAAGGCCTGTGAGAACCAGCAGTCTGGAAATGCAAGGATCCTTGCCCACGACCAGCTGACCCAGCCTTCACAGCCCCTCTGTGTGCTGGGTAAGCTCTGCACCCTCTCCAGGATGGCTGGGCTGGAATCACAGGATCAGGGCCACGGGGCTCCTTCAAGATGGAAGACTGCATGGCCCATCTCCATCTCTTGAGTCACAGGTGCTCCAGCCTCCAGTGTGGTAATCACAGGCTCATCTCTGACTGAAAGCCGAGTGTTTCAAAGCCCCACACAGGCCATAATTAGCTCGTGGTCCAGCCCAACCAGGAGGGCTGGAGAGAGAGCAGGGAGGTGCAGCTGAGGAGCCTGGCTCTGAGATCAAGTGTTTTGTCCCGAGGGCTGGAGTGAGTCAGCAGCTGCTGGAGTCAGCTTCCTCCCCCACCCTCTCCTGAGCTGAGGAGGCTCAACTTTCTAAGTGGCCTAAACACCAGCTTTCCTAGACCTTGGCCTGGGCTTTAATCCCACCCTTCTAGGACCACTTGGTTTTCAAGGTTCAGCCCAGGTCCACTCCCTCTCTGGACTCTTCCTGCCACCCTGGTTCCCACCGTCTCCTCAGTGCTTCCACACTCTCTGGGCCTCCCCACACCTGTCCTGCCAGGTCCAAGTTAAGAAGCCCTGTCTGATGACCCCCAATATCTACCATGTAGTCAGGAGGTCGTTCAATTAACCATGTAACTAGCTCATTAGCTTGGATATTCTCCAGCTCCAAAAAGACTGGAAATGCCTAGTCCATTAATCACACACACACAGAAGTTGACACTTCTGAGTAATTGTTTAGTTTCAGAGGGTTAAAGTTCAAAACTCTCTGACTTTTAGCTTTCTAACTTTTGAGCAGGTTATCCCTTGTTTGGACATTTTTCTGATGGAGATGTTTTCTACCCACTGAGTAGAGAGCATTCCTCCAGCATTCAGCTTGTGTATGTGTCCAGCTAATGTGTGTGTTTGGATAGGTGGGGTAGGTTTCTCACGTGGAGGGAGTGGGTGAATGAAGGTGGCTCCAGGCGGGCAGTTGGAGGCCTTATTCTGGCTGGACTCACTCGAAAGCTAAGTTGTGAGTGATTTCCTTCAGCCCCCTGGCATCAGGTTCCCCATCCAGAAGACGACCATGTCAACCTCTGTCCTCCCTGCTGGCACTCAAGCCCTCTGTGCTGAGGAGGGGATGAGTCAGAACAAAGGAGCATAGCCCCTTCCCCAGGAGCCCCAGGGATGGAGTAATGTCTCAGGTTTGTGTCCTCCCAGCCCTGGTAGACCCCCACAGATCAAGTCCTTGTCATCTGAGGAAGGCCTCACAAAACAGTGGGAAGGGCTTGGGAGCCGGCAGCCTGGGTCTGGTTCTGCCTCTGCCACTCACTCCTGTGTGTCTCAGGCAAGTCCTTTAATTTAGAGGTGTGTCATACTCTGTGTGTACAAAACGGGGATATAATAACCACCAACTTTATTTTGTGAGACATCAACCAACAAGATGAGTGGTTGTGCCTAACCCATAGCTGAGTTTGATATAGGGGAACAACTAGTTATTATGGTTTTCTCATCACTCACCATTGCACTGAGAACCCGGCCAACATATTTGGGATCGTTTCTGCGGGCCACATCCGTAGCAGGGTCACGGCGAAAATTCAGACTGTTATCCAGGACTGAGAGGCAAATGTTCAGGATGCCTTCTTCAAACTGTTCAAAATGGGGCCATATGTTACTATGAAAGAAATTGCAAGTAGTATCGGCTAATTGAGGGCATGGAGGCTATGCTGGTAAGAGCCACGGGCACTGCCCATATCTCAGCCCCCGCTCCATGGCCCCCAGAACTGAGAGGCTGAGGAACAACCACCCACCTGGCCTTTAACCCTGAGAACTCATCCAGACCTCTTGCTGTACACAAGGCCCTGTACTGAGGCCCCTCAAGTTTAATGAGACTCCCTCACTGTTACGAACTCGAGAGCAGTCACTTGACCTGTCTGGGCCTTAATTTCACCAGCTGTATAACAAGAGATCAGGCTGAGCACATCTCAAAGTTTCCATCTAGTTCTGACATTGATCTCTAGCATATCACTTAGACTTTGGGGAACTGATTATAAAGTGTCTCACTAAAATTGGAATTTGAAGCCATTTTCACAAAATGGAGAAGGCCAAGCTCTTTCTTGCCTTAGAGTCTTCATATATGCTGTTCTTTCTTCCTCCAATGCCTTTCCCCAAGATATCTATCCAGCTCCCTTGTCTCCATTAAGTTTCTTATCCTAAGTTCCTTTCTAAGCAAGGTTCTCCCAGATCACCCCATCAAAAATATCCTCCCTTCCACCCCTCAGTGCACCCACCCCACCCCTTTTTCTTTTCTATGAAATTTAACACAGAACACAACATTTAAAACTCAACATATAAAATATATGGCATTATACTGAAGATGGAATACATGGCAGATGTGCCCTGGTTGACTCCAGAAAGGGATCTGGACATGGCAGAATGTGCACCTGTCCACCCTCTGCTGGACATCCATGGCACTCCACCCAAGGTGCTTCATTGAAATACTTCATTTGTCTGCCGGAAAGAAGAAAATATGGAGGGAATCCCTGGATGTGGCTAGCTGAGCAAACTCGGGAATTCTGTGGATTCAGATGTCATAGTACCATAGGACCCTTGGAAGGTCGAATGCTCACACCAAGGAAATTTCATCACATTATGATGCGGAATGAATAACAGAAACTATACTGTTGTGCAAGTCTCTACTGGGCCTTATCTTCATTCATGCATCATGGTACCAATAACACGTTGTTGCATCAATTTAGTTATGTGTCTGTTTTGCCCATGAAAGTGTGACCTCTTCAAAGGCATGAAATATGTCGTATCCATCTCCTGTATCCATAGGTGTACCTTGGCCCCTGGCACATAGTAGGTCATCAATGAATGGATGAACAAATAAGAAGCAGGCAAATGGACAGATTTGGGAACTGCCACCTATCTGTGGGGTCTGCTGTGGAGCTTCTTTGGGTAGAATAGGGACATTACTGCCAGCCTCTATGACCCTTTTACCTGTCCGTAGTTCCAGCCAATCATGCTAATTCGATTTGTGCTTCCCACAAAGATGATGCCAGCATCTTCCTGAACATATTCCTCTCTCTCAGCATGGTTACTCATAAAGACACTATCAGCTGTTTGACAAGAAAAAAACAGATAGCAGGGGATAGAATCTTACAGAGAACTATAGAGACTCGTCCTTTTCTCAGTCCTGAGTACCCACATGGTGGCTGGAGCAAGCCACACCTTCAACCCTTCCCCCAACTCCACTGAGGAATGAAGCCTTGGGCTAAAATGCTTCCACGTCATATCATGAGAACCATAAACTTGAAAGAGAAGCTGGGATGACCTAAGAATCTGAAAATGAGATCTCTGGGAATGAAAAACTTGCTTCTTCGGGCACAAGCTGTCTCCATGCTGCAGAATGATGCTGTAGTCATGACACCATACTATAGAGTTTTCAAAAACTCATGAGATCCTTGCAATAGCCCCAGAAATAGCAAGCTGTCCATCTAATGGTGAGGAATTTGAGGCTCAGAAGGGTAGAGAGACTGCCAGACTCACATAGTGGGTTCAGAGGCAGAGCTGGGCCAAAACCCCTGGCTTCTGACTTCTAGCTTCTGTGCTCGTCCCCTATTCCACAAACTTCCCCTAATCAAACCTGAGCCCATGAAAATCATTCCCTCCATCTCTTTTCCATGGACATCCCTTAGCTGATGGCTGGGAGTGTGGGTGTTTGGATGCCTACCTTGCAACCAGGGGTTAAAGAGCAGTATGAATGTCCCAAGTTTCAGCGTGGAGTCACTGCCCTGGGAGGAGATCTGCATGTTTAGCGTGTACCTTCCAATGGGTGCATTTGCAGGACTAAGGATGGAGATGTTCAGAACATTGTTCCTGCTGGACACAAGTTGTGCACCCCAGCCGCTGCTACTTGTCCCATTGGAGAGTGGAAACACAGCCTTTGTATTGGCCGACTCTGAGGGGTAAGGCCCTGGAAAGACATAGGACAATGGAAACCAAGTAGTCTTGGCTGACTGTGGAGAAACCAGATCCCAGTATAACTGCAGAGATTCTTTGGGAGATGTTATACAAAGAAGCAGCATGTTATGGCACTGGAAGCAACTGGAGATCACATGGTCCAAATCCCTCTTGAGGTTAAGACTGTGACCCTCAGAGATAGGTGAAACTTGACTCTGCTAAGTCAATGGTAGATCTGGGTTAGAGCCTGAGGCCACCACCACCGCCGCCGCCCCTTGGATGCACAGCCCCAAGGTTTCCTCAAGGTGTGTATGTGGGAGGGGGGCAGGGAGCAGTGAGCAGGTACCTGTGGAAGCTGTGAATGTCACACGTGCTCCAGAGCTGAGACCTTGGGATAAGGTCAGTGACACTTGGAAGAGTTGGCCTCTCCGTACCAGGAGATCCTTGCCGTAGAACCTCTCTGTGTGATGTGCCTGCCGGTTGGAGGCTATCTGCCAGTCGACACTCTGGAGTCCTAAAGCCATGAGACAGAAAAGAGGACTTGAGATACTGGGAGAAAAGGGATGGTGGCATATAGGAAAAGGTGTAAGTTACCAAAGAGACAGCTTTTGGACAGGGCTAGCTGGGGAAGAATCTTCTTGGAAAAATCACATTAAAACGCAAGATGGCAAGCACTTCACAACCTACTCCCACCCGCATTTTCAGGTGGCTGATGCTTTGCACACACTACCTCGCCTCCCCTGCCACCTGGCTGACTGTCACTCAGCCCTCAAGGAAGTAGCTTCCCCCAACCAGCGAGGAAACTGAGTAAGCCATTCTGTCCACGCTATCCTCCTTCCATTGTAGACAGTGGCACACGTAGGACCGGGAGGAGGCCGCTTCTCTTGAATCTACCGCCCTGCTTTGGCTTCCTCTGTGTCTTCCCAGACGCCAAGTGCCTTCTATCACGCCAACACCCAGCAAATGATTACCGTGTCATCTGTACTTTATATGTGCAACACCTTGTTGTCGGCCTATGCCCCTGATGCTGAGGAGGATTCTAGGAAGCATTTTGAGGCCCAGAGATTGGGAAACCACTGGCCTGGAGGGCCTTTCAAAGGCTCACTGGCAAGAGTGGTCTCAAGCCATGAGATCCCTGGATAAGACCCTGAGGACAAATGCCTCAAAATCTACCTCCAACTTCTCAGATGATTGTGTAGGTGAGGGAGCTAAGCTGAGAAGGGTTATGAGAGATTCCATGGGATATGAGGAGTTCAACCTTTCTAAAGCTTTTGAGATATTTAATTCCTTTGAGTTATGTTTGAGACTTTACAACATCCAGTCTTCTGCAAATGAAACTGGTCTCTGTCTTTACGATGTGGTCACAGCTATGATGGGAGTGTGACGACTCAACTCTTATTTATATATGTCTGCCTCTGTTCATTAGAATGTGCCTTCTGTATCTTTATATTCTAATGCCTGGCACATTGCTTGACTAGATTAGGACAATCAGATAAACAAATGAAGGGCTAAATGAACAAACAAACATAAAACTAATGTCATGCAATGACCTTCATGACTAGGGCTCCAAATTTAGTCTATAAGGAAAGGTGTATATGGGGTATTCATTAATGTTTATAGAGAGATTACCTGTTATTTGTAGGACACTATGTAAGGCACATGTTGGGGTGTGAAAATGTATGAAAATTAGTTTTAACCCTCAAAGAGCTTCAGCAGTGCATAATACAACATGTCAGAATGAATGATGAGAGAAATCCAATCTCCTCCCCCAACCCAAAAAGATGTCTAGGAGATGCAGGCAAGAATCACTTTCAGTTATAGGAATCAGAAAAAAAATTCATCGAAAATGCCAGGCCTTGAAGGAAGAGAGAATTTTGTCAAGCGCATTTCAGACAACAGGCAGAGAGACCGAAGGCCCAGAAGAGCAGGAGTATTTTTGGCTGGAGCAGAGGTCTTGTCTGGAAGAGAAAGGGGAGACAGAGGGCATGGCTCCAGGGCAGGCCTGGGGCTGGGGATCCTCCAAGCAGCTCCAGGGGTGGGCACAGGCTCATCATCAACTCAAGTGGGATGCAGAATCTGGGGTGATGAACCAAGGTTGCTGCTGAAGCAGGCTTAGAAGGTAATCGTGCCACCTGCTCAGTGTATTAAAGAGTCATTCATTCACACATCCACTCATTTATTTATGCATTGAGCAAATAACTATTGAAAGAATAAATTAAAAAGCTTTTTTTCTTAAACTCAGGGAAACGAAAACATTCATGCAGCCAAGTATCTACTGATTGAAGAGAAAGGCACAGAGGGAAAGGTGGGACAGAGGGAGATGAACATTCCTGCCCATAAATGTTGAACGGTGAGAGCTCAGATCTTGGGTGGTCTCTGGCAAGCATCAAGCTCTATATGACCTGCAGAGACCTGGCTTGCTGAAAGTTAGGACCCTCTAGGGCAAAGTCCCCACCTTCTAAACCCTGCCTCTTACCAACTGCACTTACTATCATCTGTGCATGGGATTTGGTAGAGATTTACTCACTGTCTCGCTTTAGAAAAAAGAAGAGCTCTTAAGTACAGTGGTCTGAGGTCACACAAGTCTCCCCAGAGATTCCTCTCCACTCCCAAATCCAAAAGGATGTGTGTCTTCTCCCCAGGAGAAGCTCACTATTCTCAACCATGGGTTGAGAACAGGAAATATGTCCCCAGACAGCCCTCTGATAGCACAGGTTAAGGAATGGGGGGCAGCAGGGATTCCCATCTGTAGCTGGTTTCTGCCAAGGCTTAAGCACTGTTTGCTAGCGCTGTGTCAAGAGCAGAGGCATCTCCACAAATAACAAATGTTGACGAGGGTGTGGAGAAAAGGGAATCCTTGTATACTGTTGGAGGGAATGTAAATTGGTACAGCCACTATGGAAAACGGTATTGAGGGTCCTTAAAAAACTAAAAATAGGACTATCCTATGACCCAGCAATTCCATTCCTGGATATCTATCCAAAGAATAAAAAAAGGCCAATTCAAAAAGATACAATGTTCATAGCCGCATTATTTACAATAGCAAGCTATGGAAGCAATCTAAGTGTCCATTAACAGATAAATAAAAAGATGTGGTATGTATGCACAATAAAATACTACTCAACCATAAAAAAGAATGAAATTTTGCCATTTGCAATAACATGGATGGACCTGGAGGGT
>NW_011494635.1:14427559-14428555 GCF_000754665.1 Bison bison bison
ACTCTGTGTGTGTGTGTGCGCGCGCGCGCGCATGCGCATGTGCTCAGTCACTCAGTGGTGTCCGACTCTTTGTGACCCCCATGGACTATAGGCTGCCAGGCTCCTCTGTTCATGGAATTTTCCAGGCAAGAATACTGGAGCATGTTGCCGTTTCCTACTCCAGGGAATCTTCCCAACGCAGGGATCAAACCCTCTTCTCTTGCATGTTCTGCATTGGCAGGCAGACTTTTTACCACTGCACTACCCAGGAAGCCAAATACTATATATTATCACTTACATGTGAAATCTAAGAAAATGAAACAAATGAATGAATACAACAAAACAGAACAGACTTATAGATACAGAGAACAAACTAGTGGTTACCAGTGGGAAGAGAGGGCAAGATAGAAGTGGGGGAAAAGAGTTACAAACTGTTAAGTATAAAATGAATATAAAGATAGATTGTACAGCACAGGAAATATAGCCAATATTTTATAGCAACTTTAAATGGAATGTAATCTATAAAAATTGAAACCCCATGTTATAGATATGAAATTAATATAATATTGTAAATCAGCTACACTTCAATTTTTAAAAAGAGATTTACAAGAAAAGGGGGGAATCAACACACAGAAGTACACACGGCCAGTTCACATAGGTTTGCCTAAGTCCTGAAAAATAAAACAATTCTAATTATTAAAAAAAAAAAAGTAGAGGTGTGTCTCTTTCATCCCAGAACCCAGCGGCTTGTCTGTAGGGAAAATGATGAAGAAAAGACTGGGCTCTAGGGTGCCTTGACTGCAGAGACACTGAAAGGAGATAAAGGGCACTTTGCACACACTAGGTGGGGTCCTCGGCTGACAGAGATCATCTCTGCCTCTCCCACCGTGAGCGCTGGATGAGAGAGTCTTGCTTCTCCCTGGAGTGCTTGTGGGATGTGCAAGGCTTCTCTGAGCTGCAGGGTGAGGAAAAACAGGACTCACATTTGTCATTAGTGTCCTGTGTGTCAACTGCTGT
>NW_011494635.1:14428738-14441295 GCF_000754665.1 Bison bison bison
CACACCATGGATGAAATCTTTATAGAAACTAGAAACTGGGTTGGGGGGATAAACTAGGAGCTTGGGATTAGCAAATACACACTGGTATATATGAAAGAGATAAACAACAAGGTCCCTGGGTAGAGTACAGGGAACTATATCAATATCTTGTAATAACCTATAATGAAAAAGAATATATATTTATGTATAACTAAATCATTTTGTTGTTCATCTGAAACTAACACAACATTGTAAATCAACTATACTTCAGTTGAAGAAAAAAAGAAACTGGAAACTAACACTCAGAGAGATAAATATCTTAAAAATTTTTTTTAATTTTATATTGGAGTATAGCCAATTAGGAGAAGGCAATGGCACCCCACTCCAGTACTCTTGCCTGGAAAATTCCATGGATGGAGGAGCCTGGTGGGCTGCAGTCCATGGGGTCGCTAAGAGTCGGACACGACTGAATGACTTCACTTTCACTTTTCACTTTCCTGCATTGGCGAAGGAAATGGCAACCCACTCCAGTGTTCTTGCCTGGAGAATCCCAGGGATGGCAGAGCCTGGTGGGCTGCTGTCTATGGGGTCGCACAGAGTCGGACATGACTGAAGTGGCTTAGCATAGCATAGCATAGCCAATTAACAATGTTGTGATAGTTTCAGGTGGACAGCAAAGGGACTCTACCATACATTTACATGTATCCATTCTCCCCCAAACTTCCCTCCCATCCAGGCTGCCACATAACACTGAGCAGAGGTCCCTGTGCTATACAGTAACACCTTGCTGGTTATCCAATTTAAATATAGCAGAGTGCACATGTCGATCTCAAACTCCTTAACCAAAGGAGATGAATGTCTTAT
Source organism: Bison bison bison (assembly GCF_000754665.1). NCBI lineage: Eukaryota > Metazoa > Chordata > Mammalia > Artiodactyla > Bovidae > Bison > Bison bison. The sequence goes on from NW_011494635.1 coordinate 14,429,582, forward strand.
CTGAGGTCATGTACTTAGTGACTGACAGGCCTTACCCTCTCTGTTGCCATGGTCTCCTGGTTCTCCACCTGAGAGGGGAACCCTGGCAGTTCCTTCAGTCCAGAATACACCCAGGTGGTGAAGAACCTCACTATACATTGTCCTCCCTTCTGGCATTTGTATTCTGATACAGAGGAGAGGATGAGTCACTGGAAGGCCAATGCATCCCAAAGGCATTCTACATGAGACGTGAGAGAACGGGAACATCCCTGTACCCCCAAGTGGGATGGGCAGGTTGAGAGCATGCTCGCAAAGCTCCCAGGTGGTTCCTGAAACCCTTCTTCGGCTGGCTGCCTTCAGTTGTCACCCCACTTCTGAACCCTAGGATCAGCTTGCCAGTCCAAATCAGTGATCTGATGATCCTGTTTGTGGATTATGCAGGGGCCTTTGTTTTCCCACCTGCCACCCCTTCATGTAGCACTAATCTCAGCCTGAGTTTGTTCTAGAAAGGAAAGAGCAGGGGATAACCTCAGATATGCTGATGAAATCACCTTAATGGCAGAAAGTGAAGAGGAACTAAAGAGCCACTAATGAGGGTGAGAGAGGAGAGTGAAAATGCTGGCTTAAGACTCACTATTAAAAAAAAAAGCTAATAAGATCATGGCATCTGGTCCCATCACTTCATGGCAAATAGAAAGGGAAAAGGTGGAAGTAGTGACAGATTTCCTTTTCTTGGGCTCTAAAATAACTGCAGATGGTGACTGCAGCCATGAAATTAAAAGATGATTGCTTCTCGGCAGGAAAGCTATGACAAATATAGACAGTGCATGAAAAATCAAAGACATCACTTTGCTGACAAAGGTCTATACAGTCAAGGCTATGATCTTTCCAGTAGTCAGGTACAGACGTGAGAGTTGGACTATGAAGAAGGCTGAGTGCTGAAGAAATGATGCTTTCGAACTGTGGTGCTGGAGAAGACTCTCAAGAGTCCCTTGGACATCAAGGAGATGAAACCAGTCAATCCTGGTTTCAGAGAATCAATTTCAGAGAAATCAACCCTGAATACTCATTGCGAGGACTGATGCAGAAGTTGAAGCTCCAATTCTTTGGCCACCTGATGCAAAGAGCCGACTCATTGAAAAGACCTTGATGCTGGGAAAGATTGAAGGCAGAGGCTAAGAAGTCGACAGAGGATGAGTTGGTTGGATGGCATCACCAATTCAATGGATATGAACTTGGGCAAACTCTGGGAGATGGGGAGGGACAGGGAGGCTTGACTTGCTGCAGTCCATGGGGTCACAAAGAGTCGGACATGCCTTGGTGGGTGAACAACAGGGCAGGGAATAGGGGAGGTGCACAACCATCTGAGTTTACAACTTCATGGATGTTTATGAGCTTCAGAGCTGTTCTTTGTGCCTGCTTGGATGAAGGGCAGGGATGAAAGGAGAGTGGCCTCACCCCTACCATTGACTCATCAACAGAGACTCTCAGAAACATCAAAGAGAGTAACATTTTGGAGACTGAGCATCTCCCCCGACTATTATTCTGGCTGTGAGGACATGGAGTCCCAGGAAGTGATTTTCCCACAGTGGGATGTCTCTGGACTCTTATCCAGGGCCCGTCTCACAATCCCATGCTGCCTCTTTGACTCACTGCTTAACTCCACCAGCAGGCCAGGGGCAGTTTCCCCATCTTCTTTATTCTGAGAATATCAGTGCCACCAGCACCACTGATGTGGTAGTGACTGCTAAATGTCTATCACAGTGTACACTCACTCCTCCTTTCTTGGTAATAAAATCCTTCACGCTAATGGCCAGGCTCCCCTGCAGCTGGGAGTCATGTGAATGAGTTCTGGCCAATGACTTATAGGTGCAAGTTAAATGTATTAATTCTTAATTCCTAGGAAACCTCTTTGGTAAAAAGTGAGGTGAAATTCACCATTTTAACCACTTAAAGCATACAATTCAGTGGCATTTAGTACATTCACAATGTTGTGCAACCATCAACACTTTCTAGTTTCAGAACTTTTTCTTCATCCTCAAGATAAATCCCCCACCCACTAGCAATCACTTCCCACCTCCCCAGCTCTAGCCCCCAGCAACCGCTAATCTGATTTCTGTTCCCATAGATTTGTCTGCTCTGGTCATTTCGTATCAATGGAGTCATATAGTCTCTGAGTCTGGTTTTTCACTTAGCATTATGTTTTTAAGGTTCATCCATGTGGTAGAGTGTATCAGAGGTTCATTCCTTCTTTATGGCTGAATAATATTCCACTATGTTGATACACTGTATATTGTTAATCCATTTATCAGTTGATGGATATTTGGGTTGTTTATACCTTTCGACTCTTCTAAATAGTGCTGCTCTGAATGTTTCTTTGCAAACATTTGTTTGAATACCTGTTTTCAATTCTGAGGAAACCTCTTTTTCCAAAATAGTTGGCAAAGGCCCTTAGCCTGCTTATTTCCATCTTCTTCCACCTGCTGTCCCAGGTCTGGGTGTGATGTGGACTCGGTCTAGACCACACATGCCTTTGGGATGACAGAGTAGGGGCCTACAAGAGCCCAGGCCCCTCAGGATTGTGCAGCTGCCCCACCCACCAGAACTGCCTACATCCAGTAAACGTCTGTCTTGTTCATTTCTTTAAGTCATTGTTATTTGGGATTCGCTGTCATTTACAGCCAAACCTAGCTGCATGTAACTGGTAGTGTAATGCCCTCCCCTCTTATTCTGTGGCCCACTCTTGGCAAGGATAAAAAGAGAAGCACAGAACAGATTCTAGACTGTGAAATGTGACTCACAGGACAGATATATTAAAAATCATCTAGCCAAATGTCTTCAAGTTTTTTGTTAGAGACTGCATTAAAAAGGACATTTTGTACATTGCTTACACACATGGGTTTATAATTGATGTGAAGTTTCCCAAAACAGTATGAACCCTTACTATGCACAATGCACAGTGATATTTTCTACTTCATTTTTAAAATAATTTGCTGGTCACAATCCACTAAACTGATTTTACAGCTTGCTAATGGTGAAAACTGGCAGCTTGAAAAGCAGCGATATGATGCAATATTCCCAGTGACAGGTGAAACAACTGAGGTCCTGGAAGGTCTACTGAGGTCACCGGTAGTTGAAAGTCAGAGCTTGGCCCACAAACCGGGTCTTAGATCCTGGTCACTGGGAGGCTGTTACTTGCAACACACCCCTCTCCTCTGGGCATCAGGATGTCTCCAGCTCCTGGCCAGGTCCTCCCTCACCCCAGCCCTCACCAGTCTCTTCTTTCTCTCTCTAGCCTGTGCTGCTTCCCTTCATCTTTCCTCTGCATTCAGACATTTTCAATCCTGTGCAGCATGGGTGGTAAAATCTCTTGGTGCTCAGGTGGTGGGGAAATAGGGATTCCCTGGGGGGCACTGAGCAAGGGGCTGGCAAGGGTGCCAGGACAAAACTGAGTGAGCCCTGAACTGGTGGTTCAAGCAGCCTTGAGCAAGGTCTCAGCCTCTCTGTAGAAGGGAACAGTGAAACCAAATATCCGCCCTTGTAGGGTGTTGGTTGGGACCCCACAAGCACCCATCACTGGCACCTGGGCTCCTGTCAGTAGTACAGAGGTCTTAGGATCCCACACATAATGGCACCAGCGACACAGGAGGGAGAAGGGTTTGAGCTTTTTTTGGGCTGCCATGGAGGACCTCAGATGGGCAGACAAGGTGCTGAGTGTTTTACTTGCATATGTCCCTTCACAGTTACAAACCCCTCTGATGTTGTCATTCCCATTTCACAGATGAGGGATTTGAAAGTCCAGTCAAATGTCATCACTTGCCAAACATCACACGCTCAGGCAGAGACCGGCCCAAGCTCACACTGAAGCCGGTGCAGCCTGACCATGTGCCACTCCAGGCTGCACCCTGCATCTAGCCGAGGGGGTGGTGGTGGCGGCAATGGGCATGAGTCCAGGAAGCTGCCAGGGAGAGGGGAACACCCACAGCCTCCTCCTTGCCTCGACATTACACGGTTCGCATGAGAGAGGAAGGAAGGACTCCTGGGTCCCCTTCACTTCCAGAGAGAGTTTCAAATTTCTTAAACCCTCACCGTGCACGAGGAGCACCTGGAGAGTTCATATTAGCCTAAGCCCCACCACTGGGACAGCACTGGTTGCTTAAACTCTACTGGTGATTCTAATATGGAACCAGAGCTGGAGTTGAGAATCACTACCTTAAGCCTACACAGTGTCTATTTACACTACGCAATCAAAGCTACTTTCCACGAATTCTCTCCCCCAAGCCACGTGGCCACTCTGAGCGGGAGGCAGGGGGGCAATCACTATCTCCTATTTACAAAGGAGGAAAACAGGCTGAGATGGAGGACTGCAGATCCTTCTGAACCCCTTTCAGCTCCTACCAAGATGAGAGGCCTCGTTCCCTCTACTTCCATGCAATGGGGAAAGAATTTCCTCTCTTCATCTCACACCCAGGCTGGCATGCGGGCCCTGGGGACCAGAATGATTGCCCCATATGTGGAGCACAGCCCAGCGGGGTGGAGGCTGAGCTGGGAAGTTATTTGAGGTGAGCAGAGCAGCAGGGACACAGGCGTGGGGGCCTGGAAATGGAGAAGGAGCTGCCGGCCTCTGAGCTCCCAGGAAACGTGCAGACCCACAGCCCAGAATGATATAGGTCCTCTGTAGGTTGGGGCCTGAAGCCAGAGAGGGTGAGTCCTGAAGTCAGCACTCTGCCTAGCTAAGCTGATGGTGGAGACACTCACCGGCCTAGTGGGACAGGGCGCCTGTCCCCGACACAGAAGTGCTGGACTCCTGTAGGCAGAGGTCTGCATCCATATTTGACCCTTAGGGACTCTGCCTCAGGGCCTCTGTGTGGGCTCTAGGATGGGGAACCCCTTCGCACTGGGCCCAGTGTCTGTGTCCACAGCCTGCATGTCTGTCCAACATGGGGCTCTGGCCTTGGTGCATGGAAGGCAGAGGGTGCCAACCACTGTGGGTAGAAGGCTGCCAGGCCTTCCTCCACCATGTCATCCACCCAGCCCAGGCTGCCGTCTCCACTGGGAGGCAGAATAATCACACCCCACAGATTCCAACAAGAACCTTAACCTGGGAGCCAGAAACAGCCCTCTCGCACCAGTACGCTGCAGCCCCGCTAGTCCCCGGGTCACACGCACCCGACCACCCATGTTTCTTTTCCTTTTCCCTCCTCTCAGAACACTCCTCACCCCCAAAACTACTTCTGACCAAGTCCAGCTCATCGTCCACACCAGTGCTACCTGGTGCTACCTGGGGCCTAGGGTCTCCCCTACCCTAAACCGCCACCAGGGTTAATCCCTTCCTCCGCTTAGGTTGTATAACGCAACCTAATGACAGTCCACTGTGAACCCACCATGGGAAGAGACTGCCCTCTCGATCTCTATGCTTCTGCTGCGCATCGTGGCTCCTTCCCTGAGTGTCCAGTAAGCAAACTCATTCATTCAGGAACTCAGGAATTCATTACTGAGCCCTGCCTGGCTGCATGACTGGGACAGGCCAAGAACCACAGGTGTGACAGCTTCAAGGGAATGAAGGTGTTTCCTTGTCTCTCTTTTTTAAAATTGATTTTCTCTGAATTGACCATTGTCCACATTTCTCTGTGACCTTTGGGCATCTGGTGGACCCAGAAGTTGAATCTTAAGAGTGCAGTGTCCCCAGGAGTCACAGACATGGACACGCTGGGCCCCTGGGGATGCCTGCAGGGCTCTCAGTGGGTGGGCTGCTGTGCGTGCACATGCTCCAGGACTGAGCCCCTGCCGAAGCCCATCGCCCTCCGCCCCCTCTTTCCTTTCATGCAAGAGAGCAGTCAGTACTGGAAGGAACCTGGAAGTCCCTCCATTTCAAGCTCTTCATCTTGAATTGGGAGCTGGAGGCTCAGCAGTAGCAGTTGGTAACAGAGTTCAACTGAGAAACCAGGTTCAGTATTGCTTTCCATGTCACAGATTTCACCCACAGTCATGGATGAGCTTGGAACTGGTGGCAGAAAAGATGCTACTAAAACCTAGTCTGGGCCCAGCTATCAAATTTCTGTGGGACCCAAGTAAGGGCAACTCATCGTCTGGCAGGAGGGAAGTAGGGAGGGAGATGGCCTATCCCCTCTTGCTAAAGTCTACAGAATCCAAGGTTCCCCTTCTTAGCAACCCAGCACTGTTGCATATTCATGGGAAGAAGTCCGGGATAAGGGAAGAGTCCATTTTTGCAGCCACCCTATCCTGGTCTTTGTGACCTCTGAAGTAACCAGCATTCCCCTTTTGCATCGTGCTCAGCGATTTCTTGGGCAGACCTTCCTGCAGCCTTAACCTCCATTCACAATATTTTACTGGTTTGACTCATGCCTTGTTTGGGTTTGGCATCGCTGCCAACCCACTAGGCTGAGCACCCACGACAGGCAATAATTAGCCTGCTGCTGAGCGGGGGCGCTGTCTAAGCAGAGCCCAGTCCTCAAAGTGACCACAGAGTCAGAGAACCCGTGCTCCCCAGCAGTGCTTTTTCACACCCTTCCCTGGTGCCGCTCTTAGGGACTGTCCTCGGCATACCTGCGCCTTCTGCTCCTGGTGGTTTCACTCATCAAGTCACTTTCAAAGAGCCTGCCAGTGCTTCCGGATGTGTAGTTTACTTAGGAGCATTCCAGCACCGCTGATGGTTTCTGTTAAATCGACTTACACGCTGTCATCCCTCCCTCCCTTGTAGCTCTGAGACGTGCTTTTCTTTGCCTACATTACTGACAGCTGGTAAAATGACATGGAGAAACATGGGAAGCAGGTGCCAACTGGCTTGAAAGGGCAAAGCTTGTCCATCTAGCTAAGGGGATATGCCTCTGGCTGCACTGAAGAACCTGCCCTATACTCAGGACTTCGTCCCAAACATGCTCTAACCCTGAGACCACACTAGAGGAACTAGGCAGGCATGGAGAAAGAGTTGCCTCTGAAGAGAACCTTAAAAAAAAAACCAGGCTCTAGCTTTCAGAGCCCCAAAGGCAGCTGTCATGAGCTGGGCACTTTGGCCTCTCAGTAGGCTCAAGAGAAGCATGGGAGTCCAGCGGGGACTGGCAGAGAAGATGCCATGCACTCACCAGACATGTTTCGCTTTCCTCTGCCTCCTCTCTGGCTCGTCTGGGAATGGCACGGATGGTGTGGGGAGACTGACTGCCTTGCTGGGATCGCCTTACATTTATAGAGGCCTCTCCTACACACCCCAATTAGAATTCTAATGAGGTAGGCGAGGCACCAGGTCATTCCTGTAGTGCCTGTAAACGTTTCACTTACGACATACTTGTCACCCAATGGAAGGTCATACCTGCTTGTGCAAGACCAGTTTGGGAAGAAGAGGGGAGATAAGAAAAAAAAATGCAGAGTTTGATTTTATTATTTTTTTCAAGATGAACTACTTCCTGGATCATAGGTTTCAGGAAATGATGTAATGCTTGTCCAGAGCTGATGCTGAGAAGTCCCCTGGGGTCAAAGAAAAGTCTCTGCAGAACCTAGAGCAGAAAATTGCCTAATGCTTTCTCATCGTCCTGACATGCCAGTGGTCTCCACTTGCACGAGGGGCGTGAGATACTCATCACAGTTCACTGTACAGGTTGCTGTGTGCCAGAAATGGCGTGTGATTTGTGGTTAGAAGCACTCGGTTCCAATGCTGGCTGGGTCCTGGCCATCACTGGACCTTGAAGTCTTGGAAGCCTTGTCTGTGACTTGAGGGGAGGCCCATCCACTCTTCTCAACTCAAGATGTGGGGGAGTAATCAAATGAAGTGATGTGAGTGGAAAGTGCATGGATGTGTACCATGTGGATTAAATCCAGTTGTCATCTGGAATCAGATGTCAGTTTAATTCCAGATGTGGGGTAGGGGTCAGTGTTAGTCATTCAGTTGTGTCTAACTCTTTGCCATCCCTTGAACTGTAGCCTGCTAGGCTCCTCTGTCCATGGAATTCTCCAGGCAAGAATACTGGAGTGGGCTGCCATTCCCTTCTCCAGGGGATCTTCCCAACCCTGAGATTGAACCTGGGTCTCCCAGGAGTGGGGGGAGGGAGGATCATTCTTTTCAGTGAGGCAGTGAGGACAGCCAGTGAAGCTATACTGTGACATGACTTCATTCTGGTTCTGCCACACGTTGTCTGTAAAACTGGAGGGCAAGTCACGGACCTTCTCTGAGCCCAGCTTCTACACCAGTTTTAAAAAATTAAGAGGGGGGGAGACTCTCATTCTACATTTTTTGTTTGCTTGTTTGTTGTTTTAAGGGTATATGTATATATATATATATTTAAAGATCCCATGGTGGCTATATACAAGTTCCAAGCTTTCCTGTGATAGACGAGGGAGTTTTAAAATATAATGATAATGCTCCAAGGGTTTGTGACAGAGAGGAAACTTCTCAAGGCTTCCGCCAGACTTGGAGTGGGAAGGACGCACCATGACACAATTAGGTCTTTAGGGAGAAGATGGGAACGCTGGACCCTGAGAAAGATGAGACTGAATAAGGCGGATGGGAAAAAGGAAATCCACGTCACCTCTCTGTCATCTGGGCTCCCACAGCACTTGGTGCCTTTCGGGACCTCTCTTGCCACATGCGTTTCCCGCACTGGGGCCGTCTGGTTACGTCATCTCTCTGTCATCTGGGCTCCCACAGCACTTGGTGCCTTTCAGGACCTCTCTTGCCACATGCGTCTCCCGCACTGGGGCCGTCTGGTTACATCTATCCCCATCACTCACTCTCGAAAGGCCCAGGCTATGTATTACTCACGTCTTCTCAGAACCGAACATGGGCTTGTCGCATGGCAGGAGCACACCTATTTTTGAATGCGTGGATCAATCAATCGATGTAAAGTTGGAAATAATAATTCCCGTCAGTGTAGAACCCAACCTGGGTAGGCATTGGCTAAACACTTCACGTGTGTCACCTTTTCTTGTCTTCAGATCAGTCCTATGGCATAGGTACCATTACCTCTGCTGTCTTACAGGAGGGAGAAATTCCCACCCCTATGTGAGTGACTCCAGAGTCTTTCTGCTTAACCTGGAGGTTGGCTGCCTAAGTGAGGTGGTAGGTCAGCCATTCCCAGGCCTGGCCGCTCTGCATCCATGGCCCCATGGAATGTGGTCGCTGTTGGCTCCTGCAGATGATCCACAAGAGAGCAGAGCATAGAGAGGTAACAGCAAAGTGAGCTGGACCCTGATCAGCAGCTGGGTGTGTGGCGTGGGTCCTGGCCCCTGCCGTGGGATTGGCTGAGACTCTGGGCAAGGGTCTCACTACGCTGAATCAGTCCTGCCAGAAACCCAAGAGCTGTGTGAATCCAAGGGAATGAGTGGATGTAAAGGGCTGTGCATGCCCTCAAGAGAGGGATAAAGAAATGGACGGGGGAGTTGCTTATTACTGCTGTTGTTGTTGGCCTGAGAGCCAAGAACTGGACCCTTGGCATCTCTTTCAGTGACCTGGCAGGGAAACCTGTCAGATGACAGGTAGGCAGCTCTGCCCTTATACTCTGAGATCACACAGATCTGGGTCCAAACTCTGGCTCTGACATAGCCCTCCTCTCAGAGTCCTGGTTTTCACATCGGTAAAGCTAAGCTAGAAGCTCAGGGAGGGTCAAAGGAGAGCATGAACACAAATGCTCAGCACCGCCTCTGGCACCGCTCAGCGTAGCCCCTTCGTGCTGATGTTATCGGTGTTCTCAATGCCCTTAAAGCACTCCCAAGTGTCATAGATTTTGCAATGGGACCCACAGTGTGGACAGTGGTGCCTGCCCAATGACCCCTTGGCATCCCCTTGGAAGGATCTGTAGCTGATCACTCTTGACCCCAAGGTGGTGTGGCAGAAAGATGCCCATGCTGAATTCAGAAACCCCAGCTGAAAGCCGGGCTCTGGGGCTTGCCCGCTGTGTGGTTTGCAGAGTCATTTTCCTTCTCTGAGCCTCAGTTTTCCCGTCAGCCTACCCAGACACCTCTCAGCACTGTCGTGAGGCTTCAAACCCTGAAGTCATAGATATGACACTCCCCTATAGACAGGGTGGTGCCGGATTGCCTCCTCCCATGCCTGCCACTTGTTCGCTGGTCCCTGCAGCTTCTAACTGCTCAGCAGCAGGGCCTTGTGTCCTCACCCTGAATCGACTCCCTGTTAGCAGCTGGAGGATTGCACCATGGCTGCAGCTGCAGCCCCAGCCTGCAGGCGGGCCGTAATTTGCATGCTGTCACAATCTCAGCTAAATGATTTTCAATTCACAGGTGGAGTCACCCAGCTACACGCAGGATGAAATTCCTGCTTGGCCACCCACTTTGCACCTCAGACTCCAGTTAGAATGGAACGTGCAAATATGGACTTAAAAAAAAGAGAGAGAGACACTAATTGATCATTTGCCTTTTTTCTCCCTCTAATTGAGAGATTTAGAGTTGCTGAAAATTTCACAACACATGTAAAGGTACAGAACCTTATAAGAATCATCTAACCCCCAGCCATTCTCCCATAGTAAGAATCCTGTTTCCTGACACATATCTCTTGAAAACTCCGGTGACAGGGAATGCACAGTCTCAAAGCAGTCCCTACATGAAACAGGCAGCTCTGCCTGTAACATCCATGTCGGGGATGATTCTGTTTAAGGCACATGTCCCCCTTCCTGTTTTACAGGAAGTCTGTGAGGGCAGGGGCTTTACTGTATGCTTCACTGCTCCATGCTCAGTGCATCACTGTGCCCAGCGCATGCGGTGGGCTCTCAGTAACTGGAGTTCAAAGTGCATTGAGAGGACTAGAAAGTTCCTCCTTTTTTTTCCTAAACGTTTTATTTTGTATTGTGGTATAGCTGATTGACGATGTTGTGAGTTTCAGGTGAACAGCAAAGGGACTCAGTCATACATATACATGTATCCATTCTCCCCTCCCATCCAGGCTGCCACATAACATTGAGCAGAGTTCCCTGTGCTATACCGTGGGTCCTTGTTGGTTATCTATCTGAAATACAGCAATGTGTACATGTCCATCCCAAACTCCCAAACTATCCCTTCCCCTCATCCTTACCCCTGCAACCATAAGTTCTTTCTCTAAGTCTGTCTCTCTGAAAGTTCCTCCTAAAAAGTCTATCTCCCTTGAGCTTCTGCCCATTGATCTTCACTGCTTCTCTTCCATCCATCACTGACCCCACACAAACCCACCTATCCCCTCTTCACCCAACAAAGATCACATGCTCCCCCAAATATGCCAAAAAAAAAAAAAAAACCCTTCCCTTCCAACAAGTCTTTTCTTCTTCAGATTAAGCATCAGTTTCTCCAACCATTCCTGGGGAGTCACAATTTGGAGACCTCTCATCTCCTTGATGAGATCAGGTCATCCCCTCTTCTGAAACCTTCAGTGGCTCCCCAGGGCCTCTCGCAGCTCAAGTTCTTTAGTCTGGCATTCAAGACCCTCCAGTGTATGTCCAAATGAATTCTGTTTTTTCTTTTCTGCTACTCTTACATTAACTCTCCTATTCAGCAAAACACACCTAATCATTTTTCCTGGAATCCCATATGTTTTCCCTGCCTCTACACCCATTTGTAAAATGCCCCTGCCTAGAACACCTTCTCTATTTCCTCTGCATCAGGATCTCTCACTACCAAGCCAAAGATCTTCCCTCCTCGTGCTCAATGCAGTGTGCTGTTCCAGGAAAGAGGGCTGGTGCTAAAAGAGGCAAACTGAGGTTTAAGCCTCAGACACACTCTTACTTATCACAAGCACACAT
>NW_011494635.1:14441395-14449896 GCF_000754665.1 Bison bison bison
ATTTTTATAATCACACAGACCTTAGGCAAATCACTTAATCTCTCTGAGCCTAAGTTTTCTCCTCTGAAAAATAGGTCTGGTGATGCCAGCACCACTCACCCTCCAGAGCATCCTGAGGAATCCTGTGATGACACATGTAAGTGACAAGATGCAGTGACTTCTCTCCACCCGAGCCTCTGCAACTTGCCCTGTGTCACTCATCAGGCACCTAATGATACATGATCTGACTCAGGAGGGGAGCGTGTGGGTCTGGATGGTTGGCCACCTTTTCCTGACACCAGGCTCTGTGCTGAGTTTCACATCAGTTGACTTTTAAGTGTCACAACAGTCCTCCGAGGAAGATATTTTCAATGCAATCCCATTTAATAAATAAGAAGCCAGAGGCTTAGAGAAGCTAAGGAACTTGACAAGGGTACACAGCTAACCAAGTAGCAAAGCAGGATGTGAACCCAGGTCTGCCAGACAGCAGAGGCCTGTCTATGCTGCCCTGTCCCTGATGAATCCTCCAGTTCAGTGACATCTGAGTGACTCTGGACCTTGCATTCAGGAGAGTGTTACTGATTCTGGGGATGATAGTATTAGTAACTCAGGGCTGAACAGAAGGAAGCGTCCCTGCAGAACTAATATGAAAGCCTCGACTTTAATGTGTTTATGCCCACATTTCCCACTCTCACCCAAACGAATAAAGCAAAATGCTGGAGGAAGAGTAGAAGTGTAAAAGTCCTTCATAGCTTATGTCAGCACTGATTTCTTACAATGCCTGTTGAGGGGGGTCAAAGGTAGTCAGAACTGCAGACATCCAGCCTTCAGGGAGCTTCCCTCAGGGAGGAAGACAGGAAGCAGTTTAGGGAGAAGCTGAACTTTTCTTAAACACAGAGACTGATAAGAGCTGAAAAGAGGTGCAGAACGAGTGATGGGCTCCAATTACAGAGATTAAAAAAAGACTTACTTATTGAGGAGAAGGCGGGAAAAGATCAAAGAGAGGACAGCAATCAAGTCGTTCTGGGAAAAGACTGAACATGAGGTTATGGGGAGCACCCAGTGTGAGAACAGTGGGGGAGGGTGGGGGAGGCTAGCCACGCCCCAGAACAGGGTGAGGACATGGATCCTGGGCATGAGGAAGGGACCGCAGGGGGCAGCCCCGCTCAGCACACGTGTGTAATCTCTTAACAGGAGGGGTGGTTCAATCTGTCCAGCTGTCACTCAGTCACCTCTTTCCGGTTGGGGCCGGAAAACCAACCAGGAAAGAGAGGAGGCCACAGCCTACCACCTGGTGGCTTGGGGGACACCACCCGGAAGGCTGGCAATTTGCCCAAGAGCACAGGCACCAGAAGGGCACCAGGAAGCAAAATGGACAGAGGGCACGTCTCTGGGGTTGAGTCAATCCTCAGAAAGGAAGCGACCCAGAGAGGTCATCCAGCCCAACCCTTTCTTTCACAGATGGGAGAACTGAGGCCTTTAGAGAAATGATTTGCCTAAGGTCATGGAATAGCTGGCGTGGGCTCAGAGCTTGGAAAGTGTTAAAGGTCATTTGTCCAACTTCTTTATATGCAGAGTACATCATGCGAAATGCCAAGCTGGATGAAGCACAAGCTGGAATCAAGATTGCCAGGCGAAATATCAATAACCTCAGATATGCAGATGACACCACCCCTATGTCAGAAAGCAAAGAACTAAAGAACCTCTTGAGGAAAGTGAAAGAGGAAAGTGAAAAAGCTGGCTTAAAGCTCAACCTTCAGAAAACTAAGATCATATGGCATCCGGTCCCATCACTTCATGGCAAATAGATGGGGAAACAGTGGAAACAGTGACAGACTTTATTTTCCTGGGCTCTAAAATCACTGCAGATGGTGACTGCAGCCATGGAATTAAAAGATGCTTGCTCCTTGGAAGAAAAGCTATCACTAACCTAGACAGTACATTAAAAAGCGGAAACATTACTTTGCCAATAAAGGTCCATCTAGTCAAAGCTATGGTTTTTCCAGTGGTCATGTATGGATGTGACAGTTGGACTCTGAAGAAAACTGAGCACCTAAGAATCGGTGCTTTTGAACTGTGGTATTGGAGAAGACTCTTGAGAGTCCCTTAGGCTGCAAGGAGATCCAACCAGCAAATGCTAAAGGAAATCAGTCCTGAATATTCATTGGAAGGACTGCTGCTAAAGCTGAAACTCCAATACTTTGGTCACCTAACACAAAGAACTGACTCGTTGGAAAAGACCCTGATACTGGGAAAGACTGAAGGCGGGAGGAAAAGGGGATGACAGAGGATGAGATGGTTGGATGGCATCACTGACTCAATGAACTTGAGTTTGGGTAAACTCCAGGAGTTGGTGATGGACAGGAAAGCCTAGCGTGCTGCACTCCATGGGGCTGCAGAGTCGGACACGACTGAGGGACTGAACTGAACTTCCTTCCTCCGAGGAGAGCACTGAGGCCATGACACCCGAAATTAGAATGCATGCTTCCAGTTCATCACCCTCTTTCTGCTGCCAACTTTCTGTTAAGAAACCCACCTTAGAAAGGCCTCTTGGTTGAGCTGGCAAGAGTAGGGAAATATTTTTCAATCTTATCAATAGCAGAAAATACTAACATTGTTAAGAAGTAAAGTGAAGTGAAAGTCACTCAGTAGTGTCCAACTCTTTGGGACCCCATGGACTATACAATTCATGGAATTCTCCAGGCAAGAATTCTGGAGTGGGTAGTCTTTCCCTTCTCCAGGGGATCTTCCCAACACATGGATCAAACCCAGGTCTCCCAAATTGGAGGCAGATTCTTTACCAGGTGAGCCACAAGGGAAGCCCAACAACACTGGAGTGGGTAGCCGATCCCTTCTCTAGCGAATCTTCCTGACCCAGGAATCAAACCGGGGTCTCCTGCATTACAAGCAGATTCTTTACCAACTGAGCCACAAGGGAAGCCCAACAACACTGGAGTGGGTAGCTGATCCCTTCTCTAGCGAATCTTCCTGACCCAGGAATCAAACCAGGGTCTCCTGCATTGCAAGCAGATTCTTTACCAACTGAGCTATCAGGAAAGCCCCAACATTGTTAAATACAGTACAATTATCACAACATCTGCTTTTATATTCACCATCTCCCCGATCGTTACCTGGTTCCTAAGGAAGCAGATTTTAGTACAATTGCCATGTTACAGGGGAGAGAATGGAGACCAGATTCAAATTTAAAATTCTGGCCTCCAAATTTTGTTCTCTTTCTTCTGCATTTCAGGTCAAGTGCTAATAATAAATGGGAAAAAAGATTTTCAGGGTCACTCACGTGCTGGATGATTTATAGTAAGTAACTTGTATGTACCATGTTTCACTTTATTTTTGCCACCTGACATAAGTTACTTGATATAAATATGATTTATGAAGAATCTACAGGTTTGGGAAGAGGTAAAGGGCTGTCCAGGGGAGTATGAAGGGGGAAGGAGGGCTGGGCTAGGAGTCGATAGCCTCAGGGCCCTCTCTGACACTTGCTCAGCTGCTCAGCCACAGGCTGGCTCAGAACCAGATGCTCCCTCTCAGGGCCCATTTCCCCAGCCTCCAAAGTGCTAAGGGAATTGAGGCAGTTACTTTGCACTGGTCCTGCCTCTAACCTGGGCCCTTCCCATGGTGCCCGAAGAATCAACAGATCTTCCACTGAGGTCTCAAAAGAGAAGAAGAAAGATTAGAGAGAGAGGCAAAGATTTTTCTATATTCCATGCATTTATCCACCCCAATTTATTATGTCCACAATGTGCAAGGCTCTCTTTAGACACTTTGGGAAATTCAAAGATGAACACGTCTCAGGGCAATTTGTACCAAAACATTTAAAAGTACGCATATACAAATGTATTTAACACAATGATCCATAAAATTTGTTAATAAGAGGAAATATTTTGGAAAAAAAAGAGTCCATGTTCAGTAATAGGAAGTATATTAGATTGTGGCAGATCCACACATTGGTACAGTGATGGTAGAGTGATTCTGTCTGCCTGCCCAGGCGATGCAGGTTCTATCCCTGGTCTGGGAAGATTCCACAAGCCAAGGGCCAGCTAAGACTGTTCACCACGACTATTGAGCCTGTGCTCTAGGGCCCATGAGCCACAACGACTGAGCTCGAGGGCCACAACTACTGAAGTCCCCTTGCTCTAGAGCCTGTGTTGCAAAACAAGAGAAGCCACTGCAATGAGAAGCCCGGGTACTGCAACTTGAGAGCAGCCCCTGCTCGCTGCAACCAGAGAAAGCCCCAAGTGCAGTAACGAAGACCCAGCGCAGCCAAAAATAAATTCATTCATTAGTTTAAAAGAAAAGGGATGATGTAGATATGTAAGAATTTGACACTGAAAGATGTTAATATTAAGTTAAAACACTTACATGAATGAATATATTTAAGTAAGTATACATGAGTGTGATACATATACATACACTTGCTCTCAGAAGAAAATCTAGTATTCCAGCGTATCGAGGGCTATATACAAGAATGTTAATAGTGGTCTATCTGTGTGGTGTGATTAAAAGATAATCTTGACACTGTATGCAATTTTCTATTCTCTCAATTTTTATAAATCATATCACACTTTTATAATCAGAAAAACATATTACCATTCATTAAAAATTACCATATTATCACTGACGTTACTGATATACAATAACATGAAAGAAAATCTTAAAACTTTATGTATAGAAGGACCCAATTTTGATACACCTATAAAGGTAGAAATTTTAATTGTATGAATTTTTAAAAATTGACGTATAGCCAATGTATAATATTATATGTTACAGGTATACAATATAGTGATATAGTAATAAAGTAACTCACAATTTTTACAGGTTGTACTCCATTTATACTTACTATAAAATATTGGCTATATTCCCTGTGTTGTGTGATATATTCTTGTAGCTGATTTCATACCTAATAGTTTGTATCTCTTAATCTCCTATCTCTATATTGCCCCCCTTTTCCCTCTCCCCACTGGTATCCACTAGTTTATTCTCTACATCTGTGAGTCTGCTTCTTTTTTGTTATTAAATATAGGAATTTTAAAAGCCTCGAATGTACAACAAAATGCAAATGATTTGCATTCCCTGATTTTGCTTTGCTGTATTGTCTGCTGTCTAGAATGAATGGGCAATAATAAATTATTAACAGGCAAGTAAAATTATGTAACAAGAAGGTTTTTATTTTTCTTAAAAAAAGTATTAATAAAATAGAAGAAGTGTGAAAGTGTTAGTCGCTCAGTTGTGTCTGACTCTTTGCGACCCCATGGACTGTAACCCGCCAGGCTTCTCTGTCCATGGAATTCTCCAGGCAAGAATACTGGAGTGAGTAGCCATTTCCTTCTCCAGGGGATCTTCCCGACCCAGGGATTGAATCCAGGTCCCCCGCAATGCAGGTAGATTCTTTAGAGCCCCTGCCTCTAAAATGTTGATAGTCTAACAGAGGAGATGAGAAGAGAAATGGGATGACATGGTACAGCAACATTCTGCGAACTCACCGAGATGGGAGCAATCACAGTGGAAAGGGGCTCAAGGAAAGATTCATGGAAAAGACACATTTAAGCCACACCTTAAAAGGTAGGTGTGAATAAACAAAAATTGGAGGAAAGGGCATTCTCAGCAGGGAAAAGGCCTGGAATAGGCTTGATCACACATGACCAGCTCTCAGTCTTTCTTTCCCACCCAACCACCATGCTTAGTCATCAGGGTCATCCACACCTTTTCAAATAAGGCAGTTCTGAATGAGTGCAAAGGGTGCACTTTCCATTCTGGTTTGATCTTATTGTATACTGGATAGGGAAATGAACATGGATTCATTATATATATGTGACTTATACTCATAAGTCACATAGTTTTTTTATGTGACTTATGTCACATGAATTATTTTAGTTTGAATTATTGGTTCTTGGCAAACGGGTTTAATTGGCAGTTTTCATCTTCACCAATTGCATCTGATACTAACAATTCTTTAATTCTCATGGACAAGTGGGGATTTCCTAATTCATCAGATTCAGATCTTAGTTTCATGCATCTATAAAGAAAGCTATAAATTATAGAGGGCTCAGGCTTGTCCTGGCATCCCTCTGGCATAAAGCTTTTCCTAGGCACTACCTGCTTCCAGCAGGCCCCAAACACCTGGCCTCTCTTCAGCTTTGGTCCCAGGAAAGCAGCTAGGAGCACTTCCTCTGGCTCACAGTCTCTGTTCTTAATGATTACATTTCAGTGACATTTGAGCAATAAATTGACTAGAGACTTGGGTGCTAATCCTGGCTCCATCACTAACTCAGTTGGAGACCTTGGGAATGAGGGGCTTGGTGTCCGTTAGTAGGCCAAAGCTTCTCTTCAGTCCCCACACCATCACACATTCTACACACTCTCATCCAAATGCTTATTTGGACACAGTGATTGTCAACAAGTGTGGTCCTTTCTCTGAGCTCCCCTGAGAATCTCAACAAAATGGTCTTCATATGTTTCACACCTGTAAGTCTTAAGGTTTGCTGCTGCTGCTGCTACTAAGTCACGTCAGTTGTGTCCGACTCTGTGCGACCCCATAGACGGCAGCCCAACAGGCTCCTCTGTCCTTGGGATTCTCCAGGCAAGAATACTGGAGTGGGTTGCCATTTCCTTCTCCAATGCATGAAAGTGAAATGTGAAGTGAATTCGCTTAGTCATGTCCAACTCTTAGCGACCCCATGGACTGTAGCCTACCAGGCTCCTCGGTCCATGGGATTCTCCAGGCAAGAGTACTTGAGTGGGGTGCCATTGCCTTCTCTGCTTAAGGTTTAGGATTCTAGATTTAAATGATCATCAAAAGAGCACTGAAAAAACAGACACACACAGTGATGCCTGCACATACTTGTATGTGCTTAAGCAATAACTGAAAAGGTTTAAGTAACAGTGATTTTCCTCTAGGGAAGAGACGGAGAGTCTGGTGGTTAAACAAAGACACAGACTTTTCACTGTATACTCGTTGAATTTGTTTACTGAATACATACTAAGTTAGGAACATCAATTGGTTGCATGTAAAAGAGACCTGAGAAATGATGACTTAAGCAAACATCTTTTGTATTCTTACTAAATAAGAATTCTGGGCCAGGCTGTCCAGAGTTGATACCAAGGACCCAGGATCCTCCCAGCTCTCTGTTCCCCCTTCTGAGGTTCCAGCCTAAATCAGGCCTCAAGCTCATAGACAGCTGCTCCAAGTATGACCCCTGTGTTTCTGGCAGGAAGGTGAAAGGGCAAAGAGTATTGCCTGCTGACTGTGATCCCTTAAAAAAGCTTTACTGGAAACCCTCCTCAGCTTACTTCTGCTTACATCTCATTGCTCAGAACCTGTGTGGCTCTGTCATTTTGGACTGAAGGGATGCTAGGACTCATGCCACATCATGCAATATTGGGATTCTTTTAGTAAGAATGGATATGAGCTTTGTGATTATCAGTGTATGTGCTGTCTTTTTGAAATTAAGACTATCTTTTACAGCAGTTTTGAGTTCACAGCCAAATTTAGGGAGAGGTGCAGAGACTTTCCATTCACCTCTGCCCCAACACATGTATAGCCTCCCCTACTATTAACATCCCCCACCAAAGGGTACATTTGCTACAACTGATGAACCTACATTCAGCTCAGTTCAGTCGCTCAGTCGTGTCCAACTCTTTGCGACCCCATGAATCGCAGCACGCCAGGCCTCCCTGTCCATCACCCACTCCCGGAGTTCACTCAGACTCATGTCCATCAAGTCGGTGATGCTATCCAGCCATCTCCTCCTCTGTTGTCCCCTTCTCCTCCTGCCCCCAATCCCTCCCAGCATCAGAGTCTTTTCCAATGAGTCAACTCTTTGCATGAGGTGGCCAAAGTACTTGAGTTTCAGCTTTAGCATCATTCCTTCCAAAGAAATCCCAGGGCTGATCTCCTTCAGAATGGACTGGTTGGATCTCCTTGCAGTCCAAGGGACTCTCAGGAGTCTTCTCCAAGACCACAGTTCAAAAGCATCAATTCTTCGTCACTCAGCTTTCTTCACAGTCCAACTCTCACATCCATACATGACTGCTGGAAAAACCATAGCCTTGACTAGATGGACTTTTGTTGGCAAAGTAATGTCTCTGCTTTTCAATATGTTATCTAGGTTGTTCATAACTTTTCTTCCAAGGAGTAAGCGTCTTTTAATTTCATGGCTCCAGTCACCATCTGCAGTGATTTTGGAGCCCCCCCCAAAAATAAAGTCTGTCACTGTTTCCACTGTTTCCCCATCTATTTCCCATGAAGTGATGGGAATAGATGCCATGATCTTCGTTTTCTGAATGTTGAGTTTTAAGCCAACTTTTTCATTCTCCTCTTTCACCTTCATCAAGAGGCTTTTTAGTTCCTCTTCACTTTCTGCCATAAGGGTGGTGTTATCTGCATATCTGAGGTTATGGATATTTCTCCCGGCAATCTTGATTCCAGCTTGTGCTTCTTCCAGCCCAGCGTTTCTCATGATGTACTCTGCATATAAGTTAAATAAGCAGGGTAACAATATACC
>NW_011494635.1:14450177-14468881 GCF_000754665.1 Bison bison bison
AGGTCAAAGGCTTTGGCATAGTCAATAAAGCAGAAATAGATGTTTTTCTGGAACTCTCTTGCTTTTTCGATGATCCAGCGGATGTTGGCAATTTGGTCTCTGGTTCGTCTGCCTTTTCTAAAACCAGCTTGAACATCTGGAAGTTCACGGTTCACGTATTGCTGAAGCCTGTCTTGGAGAATTTTGAGCAGTACTTTACCGTATCATAATTACTCAAAGTCCATAGTTTACATGAGGGTTCACTCTTGGTTTTATATATTGTGTGGATTTGGATAAATGAATAATGATATGTACTCATCATTATAGTATCACACAAAATAGCTTCACTGCCCTAAATTACTCTGTGCTCTGCCTATTCTTCCCTCCCTTCCTCAATCCCTGCAACCACTGACCTTTTTATTGTCTCCATAGCTTTCTCCTTTCCAGAGTACCATATAGTTGGAATCATACAGTGCTTAGCCTTTTCAGATTGTATTAGTAATTAGGTTATATTAGTAATATGCCTTTAAATCTCCTCCATGTCTTTTCATGACTCCATAGCTCATTTCTCTTTAGTGCTGAATGATATCTCATTTTCCTCACATAAAACAGGTTATTTATCCATGTACCCACAGAAGGACATTTTGGTTGATTCCAAGAGGTAATTATGAAGAAAGCTGCCATAAACTTCTGTGTGCAGGTTTTCATGTGGACATAAAATTTCAGTTCCTTACAGTAAGAGTATGTTGAGTTTTGCAGGAAATTGCAAAAGTGTCTTCCAAAGTGGCTGTGACAGCTTGCATTCCCATGAGCAATAAATAAGAGTCTCCGTTGCTCCACAGCCTCTCGAGCATTTGGTGCTGTCAGAGTCCTAGATTTGGGTCATTCTGATATATATGTAGTGGTCATGTATTGTCTTCAAATATATACATTTAAATATATATTTAGTACATATTTTATATAATGTCTGGGAGTTGTTCCACATGTGGATGTAGTTTTGGTATCTTTGTGCAGAGAAAATGAGCTCCACGTCTTACTCTTCTGCCATCTTGTTCCTGTCATCTGAGGTTATTCTTAAGAACTGCTTTGGTTTTCCTAGGACTGGAAAGCCCAGGTACCCCAGTATGACAGAATGCAAGAAATAGTACCAAGAAATGAGATATTCAGGTTTAAGTTCCTGTTTTTTTGAGCAAATCACTTCCTTTCTCTGAATTTCTACTTCCTCAAGAGAGAAAACAAACAAAAACCCAGAACAATTAGGCAACAGGAAGACAACTCAGGCCAGTCCCAAAGACTCAAGAGCCAGGACCTAAGTCTGAAGGCCCACAATCTCCCCCTCCTGAATTCTGCTTCCTTTCCTCCCATAAGTAACACATGCTCTCTCTGTCTCTTTCTCTCTCACATCCATTAAAATGTTTAGCTCCCTCTCTTTGTGCCTAGCACAGCCTCAGGGTCCCAAAAAGCACCTGAATTGCATAGCAGCTCCAAAGAATTGGATGCTGGATAAATTGACTGGTGTGTTTGCCCCCCATCCATCTACCAGTCCCCACAAGCTGAGGGAATGTCTCCCTCTAATTATTTTCCTAAGGAACAGACTTAAGTTCTAAGGAACAGACTTAAGAAGATGAAGTAAAGATTTGCATGCAACATGTCATTAAGATTGATGGCAAAGTCTGCACTGATATAATCTACCCTGTTGGTTTTATGGATGTCATCAGCATTAATAAGACTCAAGAGAATTTTTGTTTGATCTATGACACCAAGGGTCGCTTTGTTGTTCATCGAATTACACTTGGGAAGGGCAAGTACAAGTGTGCAAAGTGCGAAAGATCTTTGTGGGGACAAAAGGAACCCCTCATCTGGTGACCCATGATGCTCACATATCTGCTACCCCGATCCCCACATCAATGTGCATTGACACCTAATAAATGAACTTGGAGACTGGCAAGATTACTGATTTCACCAAATGTGACACTGGTAACCTGTGCATGGTGACTGGAGGTGCTAACCTGGGAAGAATTGGTGTGATCATCAACCTGGAGAGACATCCAGGTTCTTTTGATATAGTTTATGTGAAAGATACCAACGGCAACAGCTTTGCCACCTGGCTCTCAAACATTTTCATTATTGGCAAAGGCAATAAACCATGGATCTCTCTTTCAGTGGGAAGGGTATTAACCTTACCATTGCTGAGGAGAGCAACAAGAGACTGGCACCCAAACAGAGCAGTGGATAAAATGATCTCTATGTGACATGACTGGAAAAGTTTTTGTACTTAAATATGATAATACATTTTAAAAAACCTGTTTCTCTCCTGCAAAGCTCCGAAGGATTGTTGAACAGTGCTGCAGATGAGGATTTAGAATAGGTAGAATTTATTATATAGGTATTGTTAGAATTTCCAATACCTGGTTACATCAGAAGACTTAGGCAAGAATCATTTTCTAGTAGGAAAGCTAAGACATGCGTCTGAGAGGAAACAGAGGTAAGCAGGCAACCCCTACATAAAGGGAAACTATGGAACTAAAGGGTAGGGCTAAAGCAGACTTACAAATCAAGTAGGTACATAAGTCAGTCGGTTTGCTTCCTCCCTCCTTCCTCCCTTCCTTGATCTTCTTCATCTCCTGGGAGTAGAAGAGGAAGAAGGAGAAAAGCCCTTCAAGGCCTGCCATGTGCCAGCCACAGTGTTGGGTTCTGGACAGTTTCCCACCCTTGTTCACTCACGTAACATATTCATGGGTTTTGCCATATCTACACACCAGGTATGGCATCATCTACTTAGTATTTTTCTTTGAATCAGCTCTCTTTTCTTTTTTTCCTTTAACTTGTATAGCTACTTTAGCCTTCTACCAATCAATGGCATCTATAGAAGGGCTTGGTAGGTTAGTTATTTTTCTAGTGCATATTTAAATCAACATATAGCTACTAGAAGTAAAACAACATTTGTCCCCATGTCATAGTTACTCATGCCATACTTCAGGATACATCTAGATTAGCTTCTTCAGTCTTGGCTACCACTCCCTGGTGTAGAGATGATGGTCCTCCTCCTACACATGAAGAAGCCAAGGTTCAGAGGGGTTGTAACTTGTTCAAGGTCACAAAACTAGCAGAGGCAGAGTAAGAATTGAAGCCAATTACATTTCTAAGGCCCGTGCTCTTTCTCTTAACACTGCCCTACAGTGGGAAGGAAGGAAGAAAGGAGATATACAAAAACGAGATCTTTCTGCAGAGTTCAATGCATTCATCCACCCAGCTTGCTCAGTTCCTAGGAAGAGCCAAGCCCCACAGCCCATTCTTGCCTCCCTGGAGAACTGGTTCCCCTCATCATGATCAAGCCCTGTACCTGGCACAGACCTGGTGCTTGATTTGTCTGTCAAGTGGTGGCTCTTCTCCAAGGGCAGATCCTGAAACAACTGTCCTGGTGCCAAGGCTCCTAGAAGCCATCTTGAACCCTGCCCTTTTTTGCTGCCATCACTCAGACCACTGCTTTTGTTTCAGCTTCTGGTCTGGGCAAACAGGCCAAGGCTTTGCCCTCAAGCTGGGACTTGAGCAGGGTTTGGTATTTTAGGTAGTGGATTTATGACAGTAGCCATTTCTTCTGGAACAGTTTGACAGCATTCTTAATCTTTTCTTTCTACCAACAGCATCTGGTTGCCTAGTATAGAAAGAACACACTTGCTTGGCAAAGAAGGGCGGGAGCTTCTGCCGCCTCTCCTTTGGCCCCTTCACCTTGGTCCTGCTGATGTGTGGTCCTTCCATGAAACTGACAGAACACAGTCAGGGTCATGTGGAGACTTAGCCTCAGCGTACCTCCTGCTACATTCTCTGCCCTGCCAATGGCTGGCTCTAGGTCTGGGGGATGCGGGGTGAGAGATGAGAGAAGAGGGTCACGAGTAATGGGGCAAAGGAACTGATATTTATTATGGGCCTCCTGTGTGTCACACACGGTACTAGGTGTTCCATACCTGTTATTTCATTAAATTCTCTCAACAACCTACAACCTTAACAAGTAGGTGTTATCATACTCATCTTATAGATGAGGACATCCAAGCCTAGAAAGTTAAATGACTTGTTTAAGGCCGCACAGCTACCATAAAACAGGGCCAGGATTCAAGCCCAGCTCTGTCTGCCTCCAAAGTCCCTGGTCTTTTCCCTACATCAGGCTACCGTGTCTCTGGGTAGGGTATATTATGAGGGGACTTGGAAATCATCTAGTTTGGGATCCCCTAGGCTGTGTGCATCAATACACCAGTTCTTCAGGGAGGAGGAGGAGGCCAGGAGATTTTGGAGAAAGTTGGTTTAAATAAATTAAATTGACATCTTTTCTCTGGGATTTCTCAGAGCTTTTAATATCCTATTATGTACATGAGTCTCTGAGAGGGAGCTGTAGTATGCCACATCATCTAAATTACTGTTTTTTTGCCTGAAAAATACCAAGAAACCCATGTTTTTAGAGCATTTTGGAAGCAGAAAAATACAAAGAGACTTGTGTTCTTAAACCTTTTTGGAAAATATTCATCTAATCAGACTTCTTTATTAAACTGGAGGCAGGAGACTTGCCCAAGTAATACAATAAGCAGAAGCAGGGTAATTCCAAGCACCCCCACACCTGCATTTCTGTCTCCGTGGAGAGGCCCTGCCCATTTCATTAGTTGTTAGGAATAAGGTAAATACCCAGCACATGCCAGGTGCTGGGGTTAACATGGCACCGTGGAGAGGCAGCCACATGGCAGTGCAGAGATGGCACTGGCGCTGCTGTGGCAGCATGTGGAACTCCCGTGAACCTGGCTCAAAGGCCTGGAGAAGGCTTCCTGGGAGACTGAACAGATCAGGGACTGGCTCCTGTGAGGTGCCGTCTCAGCCCATGGGAAGCTAGAGCCTCTGCCCCTGGCCCACACGACAGGAACAGCAGAGCTGCCTTAGGACCTCCAGTCACATCCACAAGGCCCTTCCTTCTCTCGTGACAGTGAAAGAAGCAATTGGCAGAGGCAGAGATTCCTGAGGAATTCACTGACAGTGGTTGAAATCCCTCTGCAATGTAAGTAAACATTCCTGGCCTGACCACAGAATGATCATGGAAAGTCTGAGCTGGAAAAGAAAGCTCAGTGACTAATCTGGTCCAGGCTACATGGGGGCATGAGGCCTGGAGGCTGAGGTCGCACGTCACTGGGATCCAGTGAGGGCACCCCCCACAGTTCATGTGCAGTGTGAGACCTTAGGCTATCGAGGTGGAAAATCAAAATGTGATGGTTATGAGGCTGCCTCCTACCTGTGGGGATTGGGTGAAGAAAGGGGGAACTGAATCAAGTGCCTCCGGCCATGGAGCCTTCCCAGTTCAGTTCAGTCACTCAGTCTTGTCCAACTCTTTGCAACCCTATGGACTGCAGCATGCCAAGCTTCCCTGTCCATCACCAACTCCCAGAATTTGCTCAAACTCATGTCCATTGAGTCAGTGATGGCATCCAACCATTTCAGCCTCTATCGTCCCCTTCTCCTCCTGCCTTCAATCTCTCCCAGCATCAGGGTCTTTTCCAATGAGTTGGCTCTTCTCATCAGGTGGCCAAAGTATTGGAGTTTCAGCTTCAGCTTCAGTCCTTCCAATGAATATTCAGGGTTGATTTCCTTTAGGATTGACTGGTTGGATCTCCTTGCAGTCCAAGAGACTCTCAAGAGTCTTCTCTAACACTACAGTTCAAAGGCATAAATTCTTCAGTGCTCAGCTTTCTTTATGGTCCAACTCTCACATCTATACATGACTAATGGAAAAACCATAGCTTTGACTAGACGGGCCTTTGTTGGCAATGTCTCTCCTTTTTAATATGCTGTCTAGATTGGTGATAGCTTTTCTTCCAAGGAGCAAGCATCTTTTAATTTCATGGCTGCAGGCACCATCTGCAGTGATTTTGGAGCCCAGGAAAATAAAGTCTGTCACTGTTTCCATTGTTTCCCCATCTATTTGCCATGAAGTGATGGGACCGGATGCCATGATCTTCATTTTTTTGAATGCTGAGTTTTAAACCAGATTTCACTCTTCTCTTTTACTTTCATCATGAGGCTCTTTAGTTCTTTTTCACTTTTTGACATAGGCGTGGTGTAATCTGCATATCTGACGTTATTGATATTTCTCCCGGCAATCTTCATTCCAGCTTGTGTTTCATCCAGCCCGGTATTTTGCATGATGTATTCTGCATATAAGTTAAATAAGCAGGGTGACAATATACAGCCTTGATGTACTCCTTTCCCAATTTTGATCCAGTCTGTTGTTTCTTGTCTGGTTCTAACCATTGCTTCTTGACCTGCATACAGGTTTCTCGGGAGGCAGGTAAGGTGGTCTGGTATTCCCATCTCTTTTAAGTATTTTCCACAGTTTGTTGTGATCCATGCAGTCAAAGGCTATAGCATAGTCAATGAAGTAGAAATAGATGCTTTTCTGGAATTCTCTAGCTTTTTCTATGATCCAACCGATATTGGCAATTTGATCTCTGATTCCTCTGTCTTTTCTAAATCCAGTTTGAACATCTGGAATTTCTCAGTTCAAGTACTGCTGAAGCCTAGCTTGGAGAATTTTGAGCATTACTTTGCCAGCATGTGAAATGAATCCAATTGCATGGTAGTTTGAACATTCTTTGGCATTGCCTTTCTTTGGGATTGGAATGAAAACTGACCTTTTCCAGTCCTGTGGCCACTGGTGAATTTCCCAAATTTGTTGGCATATTAAGTGCAGCACTTTAATGCATTATCTTTTAGGATTTGAAATAGCGCAGCTGAATTCCATCACCTCCACTAGCTTTGTTTGTAGTGATGCTTCCTAAGGCCCATTTGACTTCACACTCCAGGATGTCTGACTCTACATGAGTGGTCACACCATTGTGGTTATCTGGGTCATTAAGATCTTTTTTTTTTTTTGTATAGTTCTGTGTATTCTTGCCAGCTTTTCTTAATATCTTCTGTTACCTTCTGCATATCTTTCTTAATATGCTTCTGTTAGGTCCATACCATTTCTGTCCTTTATTGTGTTCATTTTTGCATGAAATGTTCCCTTGGTGTCTCTAATTTTCTTGACAAGATCTCTAGATTAGAACTTTCATCCATAGTTCTTCAGGTACTCTGTCCATCAGATCTAATCCCTTGAATCTATTTGTCATTTCCACTATATAATCGTAAAGGATTTGATTTAGGCCATACCTGAATGGTCTAGTGGTTTTCCCTACTTTCTTCAATTTAAGTCTGAGTTTGGCAATAAAGAGTTCATGATCTGAGCCACAGTCAGCTCCCAGTCTTGTTTTTGCTGACTATATAGAGCTTCTGCATCTTCGGCTGCAAAGAATGTAATCAATCTGGTTTTGGTATTGGCCATCTGGTGATGTCCATGTGTAGAGTCTTGTCTTGTGTTGTTTCAGGAGGGTGTTTGCTACGATCAGTGCATTCTCTTGGCAAAACTGTTAGCCTGTACCCTGCTTCATTTTGTACTCCAAGGCCAAACTAACCTATTACTCCAGGTATTGCTTGACTTCCTACTTTTGCATTCCAGTTCCCTATGATGAAAAGGACATCTTTTTTGTTGGTGGTGGTTAGTTCTAGAAGGTCTTGTAGGTAATCACAGAACTGTTTAACTTCAGCTTCTTTGGTATTAGTGGTTGGGGCATAGACTTGTATTACTGTGATATTGAATGGTTTGCCTTGGAAACAGAGACCATTCTGTCGTTTTTGAGATTGCACCCGAGTACCGCATTTCGGACTCTTTTGTTGACTATATGAGCTACTCCCTTTCTTCTAAGGGATTCTTGCCCACAGTAGTAGATATAATGGTCATCTGAACTAAATTCACCCATTCCAGTCCATTTTAGTTCACTGATTCATAAAGTGTTGATGTTCACTCTTGGCATCTCCTGTTTGACCACTTTCAATTTACCTTGATTCATGGACCTAACATTCCAGGTTCCTATGCAATATTGTTCTTTATAGCATCGGACTTTGCCTCCATCATCAGTCACATCCACAACTGGGTGTTGTTTTTGCTTTGGCTCAGTCTCTTCATTCTTTCTGGAACTATTTATCCAGTAACTTCTCCAGTAGCATATTGACTACCTACCAACCTGCGGAGTTCATCTTTTAGTGTCATATCTTTTTGCCTTTTCATACTTTCATGGTGTTCTCAAGGCAAGAATACTGAAGTGGTTTGCCATTCCTTCTCCAGTGGGCCACTTTTGGTCAGAACTCCCCACCATTACCCATCTATCTTGGGTGGCCCTTCTCAGTAGGTCCTAGGAAAACATGACTAACTGCTTTGGACTCCAGGGGTGGGTACTGAGCCCTTCTCAGACTCTGCCTGCACAGCACTGTGTGCCCTTGTTGGGGTGCAGGGGTCACTTCCCATCTCTCTGGGCCTGTTTCCTCATATCTAAGAAGGAAGAGGTTGGGTTTGTGATGTTTATCAGTGAATGATCCATGGAAAGGAGTTTCATATCAAAGACACAGCATAGCTGACGTCCTTCTGTCTTTCATTGCCCTGTTCTACAGCCTTATCCATTTAATCCCTGGCCATTTACCTGCCATGTTTTCTGTCTTGAGATTACAGAATCTGTGTTCAGGAGACTCAAGGCCCAGTCTGGACAGGCCATGCTATTGGCAGAGAATAAATTAAATTTCAACTAACCTGCCAGAGTGAGACTAGGCCTGATGGGGCCACTGCCCAAGCTGCAGGAAGGAGAACCAGCCTGCCCCAAAGGACCCTCTGAAGAACATGGCCCCTCACCCTCTTTTGGGCCCACAGCCACAGGCAGGGGCCAGCACCAGGAACTGATGGCCAGAGCATTGAGGTATTGACATGGTGCTGCCTGTTGCTGTGACAACCCAGAACAGTTCCAGGTCATGGACCGTGCCATTTCTAAAGCTCTAAAGTTTCCTGAGCTCAGAGACCATCCTTCCATCTTGCACGCACTCCCCTCTCAGTGGGCATTTTTCTGAGGTCGGAGGTAGGCAACGAGGAACCAATCTAGAGAAAGTGCCTGCTGCAGTTCAGACTATCTTTGGAGCCCAGTTTCAGTTCTGAAATTTGGACAGGAGGACAGCCATAATGACAATGGGACTGGAAACCCAATTCTTCTTGGAATGTGTTCAGGGAGCCCCCTCTGACTGAGATACTTGTGTAGAGCTGAGTGGCTGCATGAGACAGAAGTATCACAATTAAGGTCTTCAGCAGCTGACAGGCTGTCATGTTGAAGAGGGATTGTCTTTGTTTGGAATGAGCTCCAGTGTAGAAATATCAGGGTGGCAGGTTGGGCTCAACATAAGGGCAACACTTTCCAGAACTCAGATCAAGAGAAACAACACTTCAAAGGATGGTGGATTTGTCCACTGCTGTGGAACAAGTGGAGGCTCAAGGACATGACAGAAACGTTTTGAAAACAGTTGGCAGACAAACCAGGGTCAAGCAGGTTACCCTAGAATGTCAATTTCAGGAAGGGCCCTTTCAGTTTGGAGACTTGATTTCTAGAAAATCCCTAATAGAAGATGCTTGCCCTTTTGGGTGCCCAGTAGTGCCTGAAACCTTCCTGAAAGAAATCACTATCCAAACATCTTTGGATTTATAAAAAAAAAAAAATTACATCTTTTCTCTCATCATTGGCCATCATTCCTCCTTTGGGGCCTCCTTATAAACACTGGGAGTTTTAAACTTCTTTTAACACTTCTCGCTTCACCCTTGAAATTCCTGGAGAATAAATAAACAGTATCTCCCTTGTTAAGGCATCTGTCCTATAAAGTGGGATTCCAGTACCAGGTGCTGCTGGGGGATTTTACGGGTGGGTGTGTGTGTTCGTGTGTGTGTGTGCGTGTTCGTGTGTGTGTACTTCCCCCACTTTCTTTGCCAAGTTGGCTTTATTTTACACCTGTGGTTGATGGCTCTTGGATTAATTCCTCTGCTCTGGATTCTTGATGAGATGATTAGAAATGTGGCTACTGTTCACTGCCATCTTCACTCTGCCTTGGGCTATTTAGGAAGCAGAATGCCAAGTTGATCTTTTGACTGCTCTTCCAGAGACAGTGAATAATGATTTAATTTATAGAAATGATCGGGAATGACAGAAGAGACTTGAGATAACCCCAGATCCTCACATCATGGAAAGTCTGACTGTTTTCCCCAGTGATATTCCATGGTGCAGGTTCAGAAACCATATCTTAAGGGAGAACTCGTATAGGAACAGGATCAGACTTGAACTCAGAAAATAAGGGATTCAGTCTTGTGTCTCTCCACTTCAGATCTCAATTTTCTCATCCATAACATGGAGATTCATTTATTCATTAACTCAACTCAACAGAGCATTGTAGGCAAGAAGTAATAACTTTCTCTACTTGTGAAGTTGCTACACATATGAACTGGTTGAGCCATGTCAGAAAAAGTTTTATAAACTATAAAGTGCTTTGGGAAGGAATGGGTTATTATACATAAGATGGGATCCAAGATTTTTTTTCCTTTCTAATAAAGTCCATTATGTCCAGTTCTAGGGAACTGTGTCTTAGCAATGATCCTACATCTTCTGTGGCTGACATCACTGGAAAAATCGCCCTTTCTTCCATCCTGTCCAAAGTGAAAAGTCAACACATACATGAGAGAACAGAGGCTGACCTACGTCTATACTTGAGTTCTCTTTCAGCAATTAGCTGGAAGCCTAGTTGCTGGGATCTCTCTAGACATATAGTCTTCTAAGAAGCTCTTCACATGCCCCAAGTTGTATAAGGCATCAAGGCCACTTTTCTGTTCTGGGGAAGCTGAGGAAGGCAGCAAGAAGTAGTGACAACCAACACAACAAACTGCATCACTCTTAGAGACATCTTCGTCATTCACTGTGGTCCTGTCTCCCTATCTTACCAGGAAGAGCTGTTGTGATGCTCCAGTGAGACAATGTTGCAAAAGATCTTTGCAAAGTTAAAGAGCAGGTACTATTTTTCAGGTATTATTTTTCTATGCTTACCACCTGAACTTGAGTTAGCCCTTGTGATGCCTGCCTATCTCCATGCCTCTCAATTACCAATACTGGCTTGGGCTGCAACCACAAGTGATATTTGATATTCTGATCAGTATCTACTAAATACGTTTCCAACACTTTTATTTTTTAAGAGTTGTTCTCTCTCTTTCTAAATAACTTTGAGAATCATTCTCCCAACACAGAAGTTAAAAACTGATTTCACCTGATAGCTTAGCTGTCTGGCTAATGCCACCCTGTTATCAGGAAGTAGAGCTCTATTTCCTTTTTTGTTTAAGCTGCAGTCATTCTAAGTCATGGCCATCTACAAGTTAATGAATATGACTTAATTTCCAAGCCGATGACGGTACTGAGATAGTACACCACTCCTTGCAACACCTCCCAGACAACTTCCTGCAGTTAGACCTACTGATAGATGGGAAGGATTACTTAACATTTCTAAAGCACAAAGGAATTTATGACTTGTTCTTATTAGTTCTTCCTTAGATGTCCCTAAAAGTATGGTCCATAAAACATTGGTGAAGAAATCTGGGTCCTGGGTAACACCATCAACATGACAAATCACCATTTCCATGGGTAAGACTTGTGTGATTAATTCCTCCAGTAAATTCCTGTGGGGTCAATCAAGTTTTGACATTAACAGTAAAGGGATTGTGAGAGTGCCATCCAACTATCAATGAAAGTGACTGGTGCCGATGGTCTTTCAAAACTCCACCAAGTAAGCTAATGATTTTCAGATGCATTTTCCTCCAGCTGGGTTTCTCTCTTTCCTACATGGATATCTTAATTTTCTCAAAGGTGGAACAGGGAATCTGGAGCCCTAAGAAGAGAAATAACTCGCC
The DNA here is from genome assembly GCF_000754665.1 of Bison bison bison. NCBI lineage: Eukaryota > Metazoa > Chordata > Mammalia > Artiodactyla > Bovidae > Bison > Bison bison. The sequence continues at coordinate 14,461,984 of NW_011494635.1, forward strand.
CACATTCATTGAGTAAAGTGGCTGCAGAGCCAAGACCATACCACTGGTAGGTGCTTGATAAATAAATACTTGATAAATGAATGACTGAAGGAACTCAAAACTGGTACATGTTTCTCTACCCTGACTTGGCTCTACAAAAAGCTAAAATGTGGCAGGTCCAAACAGATGGGCTATAGATGAAGCTCAAATTTTGAAGGTTTTGTATGAAAAAAAAAAACCTGTAAAATATCTCATTACTAATTTTTAAAAAACTATTGTTCAATCAATAATGTTCAACCAATAATAGTTTGGATATACTGGGTTAAATAAAATACTATTTTTTTTAAATGACAAAAAATAGTTTATTTCTTTGATACAGAATATACAATATTGCACTCATGTTGCAAGTAGTGTGTAAAAAAAGAACTCTATTTAGACTGCCATAACAATTGTCTGGGCCTGATATTTCATGGCGTCACCAACAATAACTGTAGCACTGCCCTTTAACCCACTGAAAAGGGCAATGCTTGATAAAGCCTGCTTTTGATTCCAGCGTCAGTGACCAGCAGTTTAAAAACTATATGCATAATGAGGAAACTTCAGTTATATAACTACCTTTCAGTCACATAACTACCTTTAAGTCTGAGGCACTGGTAATCTGTATCCATATATTAAAGAACTAAATACTGTCAAGCTATTTTCCAGGTTTTATCAATTATTTTTCAATAACTTTTCCTTTCCATTGTACTTAATCATACTACCTAATATGCTATTCTTTCCTGAACAAATGAAACTATTTTGCAGCAATAACTATTGTTCATCCTTGTGAAACCCATTATAAACTTTTTTATTCAGACTGAGCTACAAAGTCTGATTTTCTCAGAGTCACTCAGCAATTTGGGTTAATTCAGAGTTAGGAAAGGATTTCCCGCCACCAGCCACACACTCAGCCCCTGAGCTGAGGCCTGAATCCAGACACACAAGAGGGAGTGTTAACCTGATCCTGCTGGGGTCTGGGGACACCCTATTCCTGCCTCACACACACCCCTGACATTTACTTCATAGAGTCACTGTCATTGATACACAAATGCTTCTGGAAGATCTCAGTGCTTTTAAACAGTAACCAATTTGTTTTCCTGGTTTTCATCTATTACATGGGTGGTTGGTAGCTATTTCTGCTGCTTAGTCACTTCAGTCATGTTGGACTCTGTGCGACCCTATGGACTGCAGCCTGCCAGGCTTCTCTGTTCATGGGATTCTCTAGGCAAGAGTACTGGAGTGGGTTGCCATGCCTTCCTCCAGGGGATCCCCAGGACCCAGGGGTTGAACCCGTGTCTCCTGCATCTCCTGCACTGCAGGCAAATTCTTTACTACTGAGCCACCAGGGAAGCCCACATGAATATAAAATACTATTAAAATCAATCATATTTGTTTCTTTTTTTAATATGGCAAGAAAATTTTAAATTCCCTGTATGGCTTCCCTTTGTGGCTTACATTATAAATCTATTGGGCTCTATTGCAATCTAGATTAGAGAAGCTTTAGAAAAAGAATTATTGCAGGGTTACAGGAGATGAGTAAAATAGGTGAGAGATTAAGAGATACAACCTCCCAATTATAAAATAAGCCACAGGGATGTAATGTGCAACATTGGGAATATAGCCAATAATATTGTAATAACTTTGTATGGTGAGAGAGGATAACTGCTAGATTATCATGGTGATTATTTTATAATGCATAAAAGTATCAAATCACTTTGTTGTACAAAAAAAGAAAGAAGCCTTAAAAATTAACCAAAAAGAATTATATATGAATTGTTAACCTTTCAGCAAAAATTACTTTTTCAGTCTAGCTGAGAAACTAGGAAATAAAGATAAGGGTAATTAACTTTCTTGGCAACAACAAAAAGATTCCTCCTTCTTTTTTCTACCTTAACTCTTTCCCTAAAGTTTCCTTTGCAGTCTCTTTAACCACATACCTAGAAAGCTGGGAAATCCACTGAAGTATTGGTAGCTTGTTGGGTGGCTGACCAGCCAACCCAGGAAGCCAGGCATCTAACCAGAAGAACAACCACCCCAATTCCAACTGCCACAGGCACAGAAGTCATATTCGAACCAAGGAAGTATTTTTGGAGTATACTCTTGGTGAATAAGTTTTCATAACAATAATTGCCATAATAACTGACATTTTTATAGCACTTTGCAAATTTATCACGTATTTTCATGTATCATCCCATTCGATTCTTGTAATGACCCTATAATATAGGTGTTATTATGATCCCATTTGATACAGACACAAAACTCAAAATGATTAAAAGCTTTGCTTATGCCCACACAGCTAGAAGGTGGTAAATGTGGTTGGAAACCCTGGCCTCCGAATACAGGTCTTTAGTTTGTATCTCAGGGCATCCAGAATCCAGCGTGTGAGCTCCCACCGGCCTGACTGAGGGTTCAGGGGCCCCAGTGTCCTTTTCCTGAAGTGCTTCTCTAGAATAGGCAACAGCAGAGGAGGAAAGGAAAGATTTAAGAAGAGAAGAAAAATTCAGGTAAGGGAACACAAATGTAACATCTTGATGCGAAACTCCCTTAACAGCACACCATAATCCTCACTCTAATGACCTTTTATGCTGATGCACACGGAAAAGGAAGTGTTATCAAGGCCAAATCCTTACTAGGGGAAATCTTACCTACTGCTGGGCAGACGCCAGCATTACTGTGTCCATCTGAAAGATGAGGAAACTGAAGCTCAAAGGTATTAAGTTCAATGTTCACACCACCACCCTAAGTTGGTTTGTACATAATTATGCAAATCATATGCATCTTTATTACTGCCATCTATTTTTTGTCCTTATTCATTAATATTCAACAATTATCTTTATTTTTATACTAGTTTCTATTTCTAGTTTCTTTGGATTTACCTTGTTTCCTTTCTCTGGCTCTTAAAATAGGTTTAGAGTCTTAAAATTTTTTTTGCTGTTTTTTTCTGGTAAATGCACTTAAGGCTATGAATTTTCCTTCAAGTATCACTTTTACTGCATCCACGTGTTTCCATTACTTCCACTGCATGTGATAATATCAAAACTCATTTCTTTAATGCTACTTCATTAATACTTTCTTATTATTCAGTTCTAAATATTTTTAAATTTTCACTGGCTTTCCTCTTTAATATGGATTTGACATGGAAGTATGATTTTTATTATCCAAAAATAATATCTGTTTTTTGAATACATGGTGCAAAATTAAAGAGATATGAAAAAGCATGCAGTGAAAAGAGCAGTATGGAGATTCCTTTAAAAAGCTAGTAATAAAGCTATCATATAACCTAGCAATTCCATTACTGGACATACACCCTAAGAAAATCATAGTTCAAGAAGACACATGTACCCCAATGTTCATTGCAGCATGATTTACAATAGTCAGGACATGGAAGCAACATAGATGACCATGGACAGATGAATAGATAAAGAAGTGTGGTACATATATAAAATAGAATATTATGCTCAGCCATAAAAGGAGCAAATGTGAATCGGTTGAACTGAGGCAGATGAACCTAGAGCCTGTTATACAGAGTGAAGTAAGCCAGAAAGAGAAAACAAATTGTGCAGATTAACACATATATATATAGAATCTATAAAAATTATACTGATGAACTTGTTTGCAGGGCATGAATAGAGATGCAGATGTAGAGAAAAGATTCATGGACACTATAGGGGAAGGACAAGGTAGGACGAATTAAGAAAGTACCATTGACGTATATATATTACCTTGTAAAATAGATAGCTAGTGGGAACTTGCTGCAAAGAGCAGGGAACTCAGCTTAGTGCTCTGTGAAGACCTAGAAGAGTGGGATGGGAGTGAGTGGGAGGGACTCTCAAGAGGGAGGGGAGATATATATAGATATATATATAGAGAGAGAGAGAGAGAGAGTTATAGTTATGACTGATTAGTGTTGTACGGCAGAAACAACACAACATTGTAAAGCAATTATCCTCCAATTAAAAATAAATAAATTAAATAAAAAAGAAAAGTCTCTCAAAAGCTACATATGTGTGATTCTATTATGATGCATCACAAAAAAGGCAAAACTATAGGGAGAGAAAGCAGATCAGGGGCTAAAGATGGTGGGAGCTTGGCTCTAAAGAGATGGTAGAAAAGCTGAGAGGTAATGGAACTGTTCTATGCCTGCACTGTGGTGGTGATTGCATGCTGTATACGTTTGTCAGGGCTTCCCAGGGGGGGCGGTGGTAAAGAATCCGCCTGCCAGTGCAGGAGATGCAAGAGACCCAGGTTCAATTCCTGGGTTGGAAAGATCCCCTGGAGTAGGAAGTGGCAACCCACTTCAGTAGTCTTACCTGGAAAATTCCATTGACAGGCTTCAGTCCATGGGGCTGCAAAGAGTAGGACATGATTGAGAGTGCACACACACACACACACACACACATTTGCCAACAGTTGGAGAAATGTTTAATAAGAATGGTGTGTTGCACTGTACATAAATTACATCTTAATTTCTTAAAAAAGTCTCCTTTGCCTCTCCAGAATTAAACTCTACCTTCCCCTTTCATCTAAAATTTATAGCTTTGTTTTTTCTCTTCATAGTACAGCAACATCTATTTTAGTTACAAGGAAATTTCTAAAACTATCTAATTTTAAAAAACTGACTATTAAAACAATATTCTGGACTAGAACATGTCCTTTGCAATCATCACAATTTGCATACTGTGATTCACTGGTAAAAAATTATCTTTAACACATAGACCCCTATACCTGGGATCTACCATGTGTGCTGGAATCCATTAGCACATCTTGGAAAGCTCAGGGGACTCTGGCAAAGTTCTGAACCCTCCTCTCTGTGTCATTGCTTGAAATACAACCAGAAAGATCAGGTTCACAGTGTGCTTAAGCCCTGGACAGCATCAGCTCTGGTGACATGAGTTAAGTAGTCATAGGAGAAGCTTGCTAAGATGACATAGTTATACTCATCCATTCCCAAACTAAAATAATCTCATTGTCTTTAATATTGCTGGGTTATGACAGCCAAACAATAGGATTAAACAGGGAGTGGGTGAGGTCCATCAACAGTATCATAATAATCCCTCCTGTGCGGGAGGATGCAGTAAAAGAAAGCCCTGCTCTAGGAGGACTGCTCATTAATGGAGTCTTCACCTTAATCCAGAAAGTCTTTAAAGATGTTGAACCCTTGCTTAGTCATTAAGTACACAAGTATGGTTGGAAAAATCACTCTCCCTATGCCTTGTTTTCTTCTTCCATAGAGAAAATTCCACCCATTTCACTTGTCACCAGAGAGACTGAGAGGAATTGTGGGCAGAGTCCAAGCACCAGAGAAGATTCCTTCCATAACCACTGTATTTGTCAAGTGAGGATCTCTGATTCTCCTACTGTAATGATGAGGGTAGCCTCCTATCCTAGTCCCTCAATGGTCAGGAGGTCCAAAAGAAACTCTCATCTGTGAATTTCTCAATAAGCATCATACCATCACCAAATGAAATAATGGATGGATAAGGGCTTTGGACCTTACAAAACGCTGTAATGGCGTCAATACCTCCCTTACACACCCACACACTCTTTCCTACATAAATAATTCAAGCCTGTCCTTCAAAAATCAGCTCAAGCACCAACTCCTCCAGGAAGCCTTCCTGGAATGCCTGGCTGGAGCTTTAGTGGCCCTCCTCTGGGTTCCCAGAGCCTCTCATGCTACACTGTGATTGTAATTTGCTAGTCTGTCACCTCCTCTGATCTGGAGGCTAATGGTCCAAGTCTGCATCCCTCCTGTTTTCATCTCAGGGGAGGTATGACGCCCAGCAGAGTGGGCATGCAAACACGGTTGTCAACAAATTCTTACTGATGAAATTTAAGGTGTTGCTTTTACAAAGTCTTCCCATCTCTCGACCAGATATAATTTTTCTTTACTCTGAACTCAGAGTGTTTTCTGTCTTCTTCTCTTATGAGATTGTAGCAAGTCACGTCACTCTCTGAGCCCAGTGACAGCCACAATACTCATGCTAATGCTGCGGGAGCAGAGAGCTGGGAAGGTGCTCTGAAGGGACTGAGGGAGAGGAGCAATGGGGAAAAGGCTCAAAACTTTTAAAATTTATTTTATTGAAGTGTAGTAGATTTATAAAGTGTTAGTTTCTGCTGTACAGCAAAGTGATTCAGTTTTACATATGTATATGTTCTTTTCCATTATGGCTATCCGGGATATTGAATATAGTTCCCTGTACTATACCGTAGGACCTTGTTGTTTATCCATCCTATATATAATAGTTCAGGGTTTCCAGGTGGCACTAGTGGTAAAGAACCCACCTGCCAATACAAGAGACTCAGGAGACACAGGTTCAATCCCTCGGTTGGGAAGATCCCCTGGAGGAAGAGCATAGCAACTCACTCCTGTAACCTCGCTTGGAGAATCCAGTGGGGAGAGGCACTTGGTGGGCTACAATCCACAGGGTCACAAAGAGTCAGACATGACTGAAGTGACTTGGCCTGCACACACACGCATGCTAGTATGCTAATCCCACACTTCAAGTCCTCCCCTCCCACACTCCCTCCCTTGGCAACCACAAATTCGCTATGTCTGTGAATCTGCCTCTGTTCTTTGGATAGGTTCATCGTGTCACATTTTTATTATGGATTCCACATAGAAGTGATATTATATGGTATTTGTCTTTCTGGCTTACTTCATTTAGTATGATAAATCTCTAGGTCCATTCCATGTTGTTTCAAATAGCATTGTCTCATTCTTTTTTATGGCTGAATAATATTCCATTGTGTATATGCACCACATCTTCTTTATCCATTCATCAGTTGATGGGCATTTAGGTTGCTTCCATGTCTTGGCTATTGTGAATAGTTCTATTATAAATCTAGGGGTGCATGCATCTTTTTGAATTATAGTTTTCTC
>NW_011494635.1:14468981-14491272 GCF_000754665.1 Bison bison bison
TAGTTTTCTCTGGATATGGGCTTCCCTGGTGGCTCAGATGGTAAAGCGTCTGCCTGCAATGTGGGAGACATGGGTTCGATCCCTGGGTAGGGAAGATCCCCTGGAGAAGGAAATGGCAACCCACTCCAATACTCTTGTCTGGAAAATCCCATGGATGGAGGAGCCTGGTAGGCTACAGTCCATGGGGTCCCAAAGAGTTGGACATGACTGAGCGACTTCACTTTCTTTCTTTTCTCTGGATATAGGCCCAGGAGTGGGATTGCTGGACCATATGGCAACTATTTTTAGTTTTTCAGGAACCTCTATACTGTTCTCCATAGTGGCTATGGGAAAGCCGCTCAGTCATGTCTGACTCTTTTCGACCCCACGGTCTGTCCATGGAATTCTCTAGGCAAGAATACTGGAGTGGATTGCCATTCCCTTCTCCAGGGGATCTTCCCAACCCAGGCATTGAACCAGGGTCCTCTGCATTGGCAGACAGATTCTTTTCCTTCTGAGCTATCAGGGAAGCTGCAAATGTCTATTTAGGTCTTCTACTCATTTTTTCATTAGGGAAGTGGTTATACCAATTTACATTCCCACTGACAGTGTGGGAGGGTTCCCAATTCTCCACACCCACTCCAACATTTGTTATCTGTAGATTTTTAAATAGTGGCCGTTCTGATTGGTATGAAGTGGTACATTATTGTAGTTTTGACTTGCATTTCTCTAATAATTATAGACATTGACCTTCTTTTCTTCTGCCTGTTGGCCATCTGTATGTCTTCCTCAAGGAAGTGTCTATTTAGGTCTTCTACTCATTTTTTCATTAGATTGTTTGCTTTTTGGGGTTGAGTTGTATGAACTATTTGTGTATTTTGGAAATTAAGCTCTTGCTGGTTGTATAATTTGCAAATATTTTCTCCCAGTCCATAGGTTGTCTTTTTGTTGATGGTTTCTTTTGTTATAGAAAAGCTTGTAAGATTTATTAGCTTCCTTTTGTTTATTTTTGCTTTTATATCTTTTGTCTTGGGAGACTGACCTAACCTTGGAAGAATGACCTAAGAAGACATTGGTATGAATTATGTAAGAGGATGTTTTGCCTATGTTCTCTCCTAGAAGTTTTATGGTGTCTGGTCTTGTATTTAAGTCTTTAAGGGCTTGAACTCTTGCTTCATCTTTCCTGTGTACCCTTTTCCTGTGAAACCAGGAACACAGTTTAGAGACTGAGTCAGGATTAACTCTCAGCCATGCATTCACTTCCCTCCCTTCTCTGGAATGCCTGACTCTTCACAGGGCTGATCTCTCTTCTGTGGAGGTCCCTGACATTCCCACTGGCTTCCTGTGGGTGACACACATCTTGCTGATTTCCCAGCGTCCGCAAAGACAGAGAGGCTCTGAATCCTCATTACACACTGATTACTAAAGAGTGTTCAAAGATTCCTCTCTACAGCCCTACTCACAAACTCTGGCTTGGTCAGTGTGCCATAGGTCTATGAATGTCCCAACTTACATGGGTCACAGCTGGGATCCCAATAGAGGAGAACATATTATTTAGAAAGTTTAACTAAATGGTCTCCAGAATGCCTCAGGCCTACAACCTTACATGTTTAAGCACATTCCCTGCTTCCCAGAAATGTAGAATCTTAAAAGTCAATGCTGAGAAGGCTCTTGGAGATCAGCCAGCCCGGCCCATTAATTCTTAGATTGGGAAACTGAGGCCCAGAGAAGGTATGTGAGGTGGCAGGACCAGAACTTGAACACAGCTTTCCCGACCCAGATTAATGATTCTTTCCTGATCCTTTGGCTGCCTTTGGGGATAGCAAATAGCTCTCTGCACCAGGGAATTGAGTGGCGAGGTTCTTAACATTTCTTTCAAATGAACTGCAGAAGCTTATGTGTGCTTTGACTAAAGCTGTTCATTACTATTGTCTAGACAATCTTGAACAGGAAAATTCTGAAATCACTACAGTTAGAAAGTCATCAAAGAGGGATGAGTTTGAGCCGCAGCTCTACTACTGACAAGATGACTGACTTTGGACAAATTGCTTGCGTGAACCTCAGTTCTCTGTCGTGGGCAACTGAATCATCAGTGGCACATCACATCAGTGCTGCCCAACACAAACCCTGTGAGCCATGCTGGAATTCTCTAACAGCACAGCAGTTGCCAAGTCCTGCTGATTCCTACACTGATGTCTTTATCTCTTCCATTTCTCTCTTTTCCCTGATCCTTTTCTCGTTCAGGCTCCTGTTTCTGCTGCTCTGAATTATGGTCATAGCTGACCTCACTTGCAGCTCCAGAACTGGGACATCTCAGCTGCCATCCCACAACTGAAAACCTTCCCACCAATCTCAGGGTAAATTCAGACTTCATACTAGGCCCTCTAGGGTCTGCTGTCTGCCTACCTCTCCGGCCTCATTCCTCATCTTCCCAACCCATCATCTCCATTCTTCTATCCCACGCCTGGTCCTTTTAGTTCCTTTAGGAAATCTTGCTTTCCCCGGGTCTGAGTTAACCCATTAAGTTAACACTCTGAGCCACTTCTATTATGACCACAGGACACACTGTATCTTCCCTTTACCCGACTATCCCCCACAGCAAGATGGTCCCATAGAAGGGACCTTCTTGATCATGAGTTTCATTGTATCTCCAGAGCCAAGTATTGTGCCAGACAATATGGCAGACACTTCATTTCTTTTGAGAAATGTGAATGGATCTGTAAAATGATATGATATGATAAGAATGTCACACAGAGTAAATGAAATACGTCTGCACAGTGTGTAACGTGCAGAAGTGACTTTTAATCAGTTTTTTCTCATCCCTGTTTCCCTTTTTGATCTGCTTCTAAAAGGGTAAAAACTGGAAGGGCGACAACACAGCAAAGAAAGTAGAAAAAGACTTGAAAAAATTCTTCATAAAAGATGATATCCAAGTGGCAGAAAAGTGCTCAATTTCATTAGTCATCAGGAAATACAAATTAAAACCTCAATGTAATACTGCCCCCACCCACCAGAATGGCTAAAATGAAAAGGATAGATAATAGCAAATGTTAACAAGGCCGTGTAACAACTAAAACTCTCATACATTGCTGTGGGGTGTGTAAAGCAGAACAATTACTTTGGAATAGTGTTTGGGGGAATCGAGTAAAATGAACATATTCATACTCCATGACTCAGAAATTCCACTCCCAGATGTGTGCCCAACAGAACTGCATTCATATGTTCACCAAAGATGTGCTAGAATGTTCATAGCAAGGACTGGAAACAACCCAGATTTCTATCAACATCAGAATGGATAAACAAACTGCTATTTACTTACACAAGAAGAATATTACATAATAATTAAAATGACAACCTATGCACGACATCATGGTTTAATTTCGTATATATCATGATGAGCAAAACAAGCCAGACACAAAAGCACACCTGCTATATAATTCCATTCATATGAAGTTCAAGAACAAGCAGAAAAATTATGGCCTTAGAAGTCATGACAGAGTTTACCCTTGGAGAGATGCAGTAATGATTGGAAGGGGCTACAAGTGGGGCTCTGGGGATTCTGGTAATTTTTTTTTCTCTATTTAGGTGGTGGTTACCCAGATGTGTTCACTTATGACAGTAAGTCTAGAACTTCCATTTGGGGGAGATTTCTGTCATTCTTAATGAAAAGAGTGGCTCACTGTGCTAAACTATTGGGAGGAACCATGTGGTTTATGCTTTCCTTCTGGGAATCTGTATTTAGTACATGCTTGGCAGAAGGTGCCTATGTGACCTCCCTCTACTTAAAGATCTAGGCCTCTGAGCTCAGGGAAGCTTCCCTGGTAGGCAAGATTATATACCTGCTGTTGCAATTCATTGTTGAAAGAATTAAGTACGTCCTGCTAGACTCCACTGGGAGAGGACTCTTGGAAGTTGGGCCTGGTTTGCCTCTGGGCTTCACCGCATGCACTTTTTCCCTTCACTGATTTTGCTTCGTATCCTTCCACTGTAATAAACCTTAGCTGTGAGTACGACTATATGCTGAGTCTTAGGAGTCCTGCTAGTGAATGATTGAGGGCCTCCCTGGTGTCTCAGATGGTAAAGAATCCACCTGCAATGCAGGAGGCCAGGGTTCAGTCCCTAGGTGGGGAAGATCCCCTGGAGAAGGGAATGGCTATCCACTCCAGTATTCTTACCTGGAGAATTCCATGGACAGAGGAGCCTGGCAGGCCCCAGTCTGTGGCGTCACAGAGATGGACATGACTGAGTGACTAACACTTTCACTTCAGTGAACGATTGAACCTGAGAGCAGACCCTGGGACAGAGTTAGAAGTGGATTTCCCTAGAAGGAACCTGACTGAAATACAGTGAAGGGGCTGTTGGGAAAGAAGGAAGGACAAAGGGGCAGGAGATGCTGCACACCTGCTGTCAGGATGGCTTTGGAGATAGGGCTGGAATAAAATAGCTGCTGGTTCCTGCCTCTTGTTAGAGGGAAAAGTTACCTATAGCATTCAAAAATGTGAGTTCTACTCCAGAAGAACTGGCTTGCATCTCCCCTGGCTACTTGCTGGCCAGAGTGAGAAGGGAAATCCAGACTGAGAGATGCCTTTGGTTTCATCCTCTCCTCCAGAGCCCAACTCTTCCAAAAGGGGAGCTCGAGGGGGCTAAGGAGGTTGACATTGCAACGTCCTCTTCTCTAAGGCAGAGGGCAAAGTGGTTGCCAGGAGTAAAACTTTGGATAAACTAGGGAAAACCAGAGGAGGCAATGCAGCCAATTCTTCAGGCCCACATCCCCTTGGCATTCCAACCATGATCTCCTGGCAGCTGTAATGTTAGCCGTATAAATGCTGAATGCATGGGACTTGTGTAAATATGCAATTTTTTGAAAGGGGGAATTTTTGTAATGGCTTTGTATTTTGTGGCTAGAACATCTGGATGTTTGGTAAAAACTGAAGAAAAGTCCTAGCCATGTAAGTTCATAAATGCTAGAGAGATCATCCCAAAGAGGGAAACTGAAAAATTAACAACAAAAAGTATTCGTGAAATACATCCTTACTGATGATTTTCACTTTGAGTTTTGCCTATTGAGCCTCTGGCATGACCAAACCAGGTCTGTTTGCCTGGTGCTCAGCCAGCCAAACTCTGATATGCTGAGGTTTGCAGTGGAGAAAGCATTTATTCACAAGGTGGCCAAGCAAGGAAGTGGGAGAACAAGTCTCAAATCCGTCTCCTGGAAGGCGAGGGGCTGGGGATACTTATGGGATAAAGAAGTAGGGTAGTCTGAGGTGTGGGGACAGATGACTGGAGGTAAGAGAAAGGTGAAGTAATCGATGTTCTGTACAAGCATATCTGTCTTACATGCTTCTTTGTGGGACATTGTTCAGAAAATAGCATCATTAACATGATCTGAGAATGGAGTTTTTGGCCTCTGAAGACAAAAGGTCATGAACTGGACACTCACACAGGCCCAGTTGAATGGTCAGTGGTCTCTACTGATTTGAATTGAACAAGACTAGCTCCACGTTCCTGGAAAACAATTCAAGCAACCAATTCTAGAGTGACCCACACATCAGAGGTGTTATTTATAACGGGAAGTTAAAGGAGTCTTGTGATATATTATCTAAGTTACCTGAAGCTTGGAGGACATATGTTTGTGAGAATAATTAAAGCAAGTTATTAAAGCAATAATAAAAGCAATAATTAAAGTAAGTTATTCAATTAAGGATATTATTTACTAAGCAACTTATGGGCTTCCTAGGTGGTACTAGTGGTAAAGAATCCACCTGCCAATGTAGGAGCCACAAGAGATATGGGTTCGATTCCTGGGTTGGGAAGACCCCCTGGAATAGGAAATGGAAACCCACTTCAGTATTCTTGCCTGGTAAATTCCTCGGACAGAGGAGCCTGGTGGGCTATAGCCCATGGAGCCACAAAGAGCCAGAGTCAACTGAGCACACGCACAAACAAGCTAAAGTTTAAGGGATCTAATTAATAGTTGCCCTTGGTTTCATGGGGAAAAGGCAATTGACATGAAAATATAGGCACTCACTGGCTGAAAACACACTTTGGAGTTTTAAAAAGCAGTTTTTAGTAGCTAATACTCATCTGATAATATCAGATCTTGCAAATGCCGATCGTAACAGGCTTATGTTTTTGCCTGCTGTGCATATATTTGAGTGGGTCGGTTTGGACTCTAAGAATCCAGACTCTAAGAATCTGGACTCTCAGAAAGTGCTTGGGAAAGACTCGCTTGTCATGGGCTTAGAACCTGGCCCTTTGGTCCACTAGCATCAGCTATTTCTGGCACCAGGGAAATGCCATTGGCCTTTTGGGTCCTAAATTCACTGATCCTAAGGGCCTACGCCTAACTCTGACCTTAAACCTAACGCTCTCTGCTCTGGGTCTTTATAGCCTCAACTGGAGCTGGGCTGACCTAAAAGCTGTACTCAAGCTCTAGGAACTCTGGTACCCATGTAGATAAAAAGTCCTAAACAAAGAGAATGTCATGGATTCTGGCTGAACTGTCTGGTTCGCATACAAGTGTCCACAGGAAAGGGCTTAGGATCAGATGGGACCATCTGAGAAGGAGCTCCTGCAGAAGCTCCTCAGTGCTTCTGACACAGACTGATGGCATTCTCACTTGAGTTTTTCCTGCTGGCAGCTGCACCTCAGTGCCTGCAACCCCTCAGCTTCCCACAGAAAAATGGGAGTCTCATGCCCACTTCAGAGACGTCTGCCTGCTGTTCCCAGAATACGCACTGATGGCCCCTCCCCTCTCTTCCTGGGCCAACACCTTAGGAGGTAGTTTGACTGTTGAATGCAGCTGCTCCAGAAATTGCTGCTCGTTGGATGAAAGATCAGGGTGAAAGGATGGGAAGTTATGGAAGCCCATTCTTAAAGGTGTTAAAGATTCTGGGTTTCATCCCAACCACTTCTTGAACAGGATTATCTTTCTGGTTCAGTTGTGTAAGAATGTTTTTCTATAAGAATGCTTTTGATCCTTCCACATACAACCCTTCTGGTGAAAGGTCTGGAGGACCCTAAGGGATGATTTCAACATGTTAAGTTATGATTCCTAAATGGGACACACTGAGTTTGAGACAAGAGAGGAAAATCCAAAACCAGTACCTAGGGAGCTCAGGGCAGCACCAATGCTCTGTTTTTCAGAACTTCCCTGGAAGCTTCCCTGTTTCTGAAGGAAAATTCACTTTCCAAGTGGCTGAAACCTTTCAATTCTCACTAAGCCTGGAGCACATCTGACATTGCGGAGCACAGTGCAACCCAGCCCTACACTTCCCATGGAGAATGCCTTCAGATGCTGTCCACTCGAGGTTGGGTGAGCTGCTGTTTCAGACAAGCCCAGCGTTTGTAACTGCCAGCCTTGGGTAGCCCCTCCGAATGTGAGGACTAAACTGAACTAACTGGATGGAAGTGGAGACCTTTGAAGGGAGCCCCATGATTGGGTGGGGGGCACACTGGGGGCCCTATGAACCTGTACTGCCTGCCTAGTGGCTGTCCTATTTGGGGTGCCCTGATGATCATCAGCTCTTGGTTTTCAGGAGTTCCAGGTACGCTCTCTGGGGTGCTCTTCTTGTGTGTTGCACCTCAGCATCACTTCACCACTTGGAAGCCTTCACGTCAGCTTCAACTTTCTATCTGCAGCTGTGCTAAACTTCACCTGATGCCTTGGACCAGTAAAACTTGAGGAGAAAGCCACCTGCTTTCCTAAAATAGCCCTTTCTGGTTACTGGGCTTTAACTGGCAGAGTCCTGAACCTCTAAAGTACATGACTGAGGTCGGTGCTGCAGGCTGGGCTGGTCTCACCCTGTTTCATGGGCTCCTAGTGAGAATAATTTTGCTGCAAAGACGTCTTGGCCAATAAGGGAGGAAGTGGACAGTGCAGAAAAGAGTGAATATAGCAGGCCTGAGATTACATTTCAGAAAGACAGGCCCTCGGCTGGCACTGGGCAACATGAATTTCTGGAGGGTTCCCTCCAGACCTGAGATGATGAATGGTTGTCTATCCTGACCTGTTTGTACAAATGACATGGTTCACACTGAACATCTGCTTTCCTTCTGGGAACCTGGTGTTTGGGGGCCTGCCAGGCAGAGGGTACCCACGTGACTGATCCCCAACAAAACCTCGAACCTCTATGCTCTGGTGAGCTACCCTGGTAGATAAAATCTCACATGCATTGTCACAGTTTGTTGCTGGAGGAATTAAGTGCATCTGCTGGGAGAGAGTCTATTAACGCTCCGGGAAGCCTGAGCCTGGTGCCCTCTGGATTCTGCCCCACGTAACTCTTCCCTTCGTTGATCTCACCTCATGTCCTTTCACTGTAAATAAATCATTGTGTGAGTCCTCATAACAGGTCACAGAAACTGGGAGTGGTCTTAGGAATACCCACACAGTATTGAAAAAGGACAAGAAGGATTAAGAGATTTGTAAGAAGGATGAAGAGAGCTCAATGCAAGATGGGGAAAGGGACAAAGACAGGAAACGAGGCAAGAATTAATACGGCAGCAGGACTGAACTTGTGGCTCCTGGGGCTGCCACCCGCAGTGTGAGCTCAAGGGCTCACAGTCCTCAGATGACCCCGGCACAGCACAACTGCCAGAGGGAACACCCTAACCCTCAACTCTACTGGAAACATGAGCAGATGGGATAATAATCTATTATAGGCTGTACCATTATATAGGATTGAGACCTTTTGTCCATTTTGTTGAGCTTTTGTAACCACTCTGTGAGGAAAATAGACAGGGATTATTATTGTTCCTAATTCACAGGGCATGTAAAGGCCTCCTGTCCCTAGAGTCACAGTTTACTGTCCCAGCTGTTGCTACCTCTTTGATGAAACTCACCATGATCTTCCACAAGCGCTGGTTCACTGTGCATATCTGTCTCTTCTACTAGACTTCGACTTCCTTTTTCCTTAACTTTTTTTAAGATGGGGGAGAGGAAAAGATCTTCTCATGATAAATTAATTGTGGGAAAATACTAAAATAAAATAAAAATCACATGAAATCCCTATTTTAGTCATCTTTGTGTGCCACCTGTTTCCAAGAATAAGCTGGCACACAGTAGGTGTTCAATGAACAGTGCATTGATCTGTTGTCAGCTGAAGGGTTGTCAGAGGATTAAATGAGACAAGACCTGGCACTTAATAGGCACTCTATCAATGTTAGTTGAGTTTCTTTGGTATTTTTATTGCTGTTATAAGTTGAAACGGAAGGAAGAAGATCATCATTTTGGCTTGCAGAACCTAAGTGAAACCGGTCTAGCAGGTCACTTGTGAAACCAACCTCAAAAGTTCTTTCCCCCAAGAGACCACACAAATAAAAAGTTAAAGTCAGCAGCTTCCACCCCTGAGATGAGGCACAGAGTAGAATCAACAGTCTCATGCAGGTGTGAGGTTTCTTTTCAGGATCGGCTTCACTGTGACTCATTCAACATGGAGACAGGAGTAGGAATGGCTGCCTTTGTCATCGCATCTCATGAATAAGTGTCTGGAGCAAGGACAAAGGAGACAATTAGGGTGGGGAAGGGCAATTAAAAACTTCAATGAAGAAACTGAGGAATGACCAGAAACAAGCAATGTACAGAGGTGAGACATGTCGACTTGAGATCACATCATGATGGTACCTCGGATATTTTAAAAATGCAACGTGTGGGGTCAAACTGCAGTGGACAGAAAATATGAGGAAAAAAAAAAAAAACTATAACCATAATCAAAAAGGCCAATGTCAACAAGCAGAGAGGGAGATCCAAGGTCACCTAGAAGTTTTCACTGCAGGCAGAGGGGTCTTCAGAGATGCCACAGGTACTGCCAATCATTAAGTATCTCTTGCCAAGAAGACAGCTTGCTGCTTGTGGAATCTCAAGCTTTTAATCTGTTTCTGTTCCAGTGCTAAAGATCTAAAACTTAGTGATGTATGTCAGGCTTATTTTTTATAGCTAGGAATCTAAAGCCTAGAGAAGACAATTAACTTGTTCAGAAAAACTCAAGGGCAGACCTGGGTCTTCACAAGTCTTGCTTCCCTACCCAACATGGGGGTAAATGGATACAACTGATAGACACACTGGTGACCGATTCCAGGTGACGTGCGATGCCAGATGTGGGTTCTTCCTGCCGCAGACCTAAAGGAGGTCTTTAAGAGAGCCCTCCTCTTGTCATCAAGCAGTGACGCTCAGCAGTGCTTCAGGTTTTGGGGATCAGAGGGGATTTGAAACATGGCCTCCCCAGATTGCTCCTTCCTGCTTACAACAGCTTAGCTCCAGCTTCTAATCCATGCTGCTCTGGCCCAGCGTCTTCACCTTCTGCTCTCACCTTCCTGCCCCCAGGGGCTCAGGCTGTGTGGTGCAATGCACAGTGAGTGAGAGGTCTTGGATGTCTCAGCTCCCTGTTTTGTCAGCTCTCTCTCAGCCTGGACGGGCTATACCTCCTTGTAGTGCCCTAGGGCAGTTAATCAGTCCCAGTCAGAAGAATCCGAGTTCTTACAGCTTGAAGAAAACTTCAAGACCTTCTAATTCAATCCTCTGATTTTGCAGATGAGGAAACACAGACAAAATCACACAGTAAAACTAAGATTCATATTTAGGCTTTAACAGTGAAAAAGCTGGCTTAGAATTCAACATTCAAAAAACTAAGATCATGGCTTCCGGTTCCATCACTTCATGGCAAATAGAAGGGGAAAAATGGAAGCAGTGACAGATTTTATTTTCTCACTCTTCAAAATCACTGCAGATGGTGACTGCAGCCACGAAATTAAAAGATTCCTGCTCCTTGGAAGAAAAGCTATGACAAACTTAGACAGCATATTAAAAAACAGAGACATCATTTTGCCATCAAAGATCCACATAGTGAAAGCTATTATTTTTCCAGTGGTCACATATGGATGTGAGAGTTGGACCATAAGGAAGGCTGAGAGCTGAAGAATTAATGCTTTCGAATGTGGTGCTGGAGAGTCCCTTGGACCACAAGGAGATCAAATCAGTCAACCCCAAAGGAAATCAACCCTGAATATTCATTAGAAGGACTAGTGCTGAAGCTCAAGCTCAAGCTCCAGTACTTTGGCCACTTGATGTGAAGAGAGACTCATTGGAAAAGACCCTGAGGCTGGGAAAGATGGAAGGCAAAACGAGAAGTGGGCGGCAGTAGTTGAGATGGTTAGATAGCATTTACCAGCTCTACAGACATGAATTGGAGCAAACTCTAGGAGATAGTGGAGGATTGAGGAGCCTGGCATCTGCCAGCCATGGGATCACAAAGAGTTGGACATGACTTAGCAACCGAACAACAACAACAATCCAACACCCTCATCCAACGTCCTTTCAATAACCACACCAGTATTCTCCCTTTTAATTCCACTCAGTTTAAATCAACACACAGTTACAGAATGTCTAACACGTGAATTTTAGGAACGGGAGAGAAGGAGGAAAGACACATGAGAAAGGAGCAGGAACCACAAAATGATCCAGAAGAAGCTGTGAGGGGGACAAGGGTGTGGAGGATGCACTCATCATCCTTAAGAAGCATGTGGACTAAAAGGAAAGTCAAGACAGGTATATATATCCCAAGGAAATATATGAGGGCTCTAAAAAGCTTTACCCAGGTTAGATTAGAGCAAAGGGAGTTTAAGATGCTTTGCAAAGTCTTTGGGGGAAAAGGCAATATTTCAAACAGGTTCCATTCCCTTCTAGCTGACCCTTAGAGACTAGAAAGTCAGAGACCTTCCCCAACTCCTTTGCAGTTGGGATGGCAAGACTCCTTTCTGGCCAATGAGACATAAGCAGGTTCCTTCGAGGACAGCTTCTGTAACTTCTGCTTCATTCTTCCAAGAACTTGGGTTATGCTTAGAGTACAGCAGACATCACTAAGGCAGGTACAGTCGGGAAGATGTAAAGAGCCTGGTTCTAGAAGGAATTCAGGATGAAGGGCACCCTAGACGGTCTGCCCCTGGGCTTCCTGTTGCACGAGATACTTTGACCCTATTGGTTTGACCTCTACAGTAGAATTTCTCTAATATGCAGCTGAACCCAAAACTGGTTGCTTCGCAGACCTTGGAAAAGTGATGGGATTTCAAACAAGCAGAGGTGGAGGGCAAGATAAGCGAGCACTCCAGGATGGGGGCCTGTATGGGGCATGTTCTCAGAAAGCAGGGGCAAGTACAGAGGAGAGGTCGAGAGAGGCAGACTGGCTCTGGGACAGAACCTAGAAGCTTGTGGACTTCGTTCAGAAAGCAGAGAGGGATTGCTGAAAGGGAGCAGTACTCTCTCGGGGAGCTGATGTTCGTTCCTCGGCACTGAACACCAGGCACTTGGTGAACAGGCTTGGTGGCTGGTGAGGAGCCTGGAGCAAGAGTGGGTGGCCTATTTCCTTCTAATCCACAGCATCTGTACTACATTCCTGTTTGCTGAGTGTGTACATGGAACCTCAGGAACCACAGTACCGCAAATTCCCTCCCATCCAGAGGTGCTGCTCTCATCACTTTCCTCCCACAAGCCCTTCCCCAGCTGGCGAAGCACAGCCAGAGCCCTCTGGCTCTGAAATTGCACCCTGCTCTGACTGTGGCCCGTGTCAGGCCACAGGCATCCTCACCAAGCTGTTCAAAGAGGGAAGTCATGAGACAGATGTACACAGAAATAAACCTGATCTGGGCTCATTGATGGGAAAGTGGAAGTGGGGAAAATATCCAACCTGTGATGGTCCTGAACAGGCTCAAGACCCCCAGGCAGCAACAAGGAGTAAATTCTTCCCAGACTGGACGGTTTGTGTATATGTGTTTCTCTGATTCAGACACTTGGGCCCAGAGACAGCATGAGACAGTGGAAAATACTGCTTCCAGTTTGCTTCCAAAATAAGTTTGGACTAAATATTTTATCAGTTTTGAAAATCTTTAAATTTTATTTTATTTTTTTCAAAAGGATCACTTTATTCACGTTTTTAATTTACAGTCTTTCCTACCATTTCTTGTTTGTTTTTATTTATTAGTATTTTTTTTTACTTTACAATATTGTATTGGTTTTGCCATACATCAACATGCATCCGCCATGGGTGTACACATAATTATCCTTCCCTAGATTTCTATCTCCTCGTATATTCACCTGTACACAGAGAGGTCTGGAGGGGAAAACGAGCTTCACCCTCCAAATTCCCAGAGCAACCAGCAGAGGGCCGCACTCTCTCCACATCCAGCTCTGGGCCCTATTCTGAGTCCTCAGTTCCTTGATAGCAAGAATCTTGTTGTCTCCCCAGTCAGTTACACAGCAGAAACTCAGTGAATCTTTACTGAATGGATAAATGAGCTGCCACAGTTATCTTTAATAAAAGTTTTAGGAGAAGTACAAACAGCCTACAGGCCTGGGACCGTAATAAGTACAACCAAGCCCCAGGCCTGTTGGCTCAAGGAGAGAATGAGGCTAACTTAATGTGGTTTTTCACCACCTACATTCCATAGAACTAGTCCCCCTAGATTTTGATAATGTTCTAAGAAAAAGGTCCTCTGGTCAAAAAAAAGTTTAAAAATTTGCCAATTTTACCTGGCATTCTACCCATCCCCTGGGCATTAATTAGCCTAGGAAAGACTCCAAGAAAGCCTATAGGAAAGATACCTGGTTAATTGTGTAACCTAGAATTTCCCAAACTTATTTATCCATGGAAACAGTTTTTGAAAAATACCTATGAGCATTACCATGGTTGGAGAAACACTGTTTTAGTGTGAATGGTTTATACGGTGAAGTTTTTACATACAAATCCTATTGAGCAGTAAAAAGCCCCTCTAGGACAAAAACTCTTTGACTGCTGTATAAACAAATGGACAGGATGAGGAAATGAGGACAGATATAAGAATTCAGAATTATTAACAAAATTACTATCTCATCCTTCAGTGAACATTTACTCAACATCAGCAGATTATCCACTCTGTTAAATGCAGAGGATATAAAGAGAAATAAGGTAGGGTTCCATTTCTCCATAAGATCACTGACTAAATGGAAGAGACAGTAAGTACAGAATAATGTTCAAGCATCCAGGAAGAAAGACCTGAGCGATCATGGAAACTCGACCTTGAAAAAGATAAATAATAATAGCATTAACAGCAATATGTTTGTATAGTTCTCACCACACTACCAAGTACTATTCTAAGCACTTTACATACATTAAGCCATTTAACCTCATAAAAATCTTATCAGGTACCTTTAGTACCTGCATTTTACAAATAAAGTCAGTGAAGCTCAGAGAGATTAAACAACTTGCCCGAGATCACACAGACAGAAATGGGGCACAGTCAGGTGGCCAGGCAGTAGGCTGTAGGGCTTCTCTAGCAATGAGGAGTGTACCAGATGGAGGACAGAAACTTCCATGTAAAGGGAATCAGGAGTAGAGAGTAGTTCTGTGTACATGAAACAGAGAGTACATGCAGGGAGAAACAGCCCATAGGTAGACAGACAGACAGATTGAGACCAGAGCTTAAAATTAGAACTCTCAAACCTATGCTGAAAAGTTCCGAATGCATCCTGTTGATTGGTGTCCTCAGACTGTTCCATTAATGCCCTTTAGACAAGAAAGGAAAACATAAGCCTTTAGGAGAATTGGAGAGTGTAGCCTAAAGTGCCTCCATGGATTTTTTTTTTTTTTAATATTTATTTACTTGGCTGTGGCGGGTCTTAGCTGTGGCACTTGGGATCATTAATTGTGGCATGTGGGATCAAACTCAGTCCCCCTGCATTGGGAGCATGGAGTCTTAGCCACTGGACCACCAGGAAAGTCCCCTCCGTGAGTTTCTTTTGAAGTTTGTTGACAAGAGCTGAAAACCTGAGAATTCTATATTTTATACCATAACAGAATTGTGTTGTTTTACTATAAAATATTTTATTCACTTACAAGTTCAATGATTCTTTTTCTACATGGAATCCCAGGCAGATCTATCTGTATCCCTAATTCCCAGAGGGAGGCATAGCTGTCAACAATGGAAGTCATTTAAGATGCCCAAGCCAGGGAGGGGCTCATGACAGACACCAGTCAGATCTGTGTCTTCACAGATAACTAGTTAGAATTTCTCAGATCTGAGAAAAAAATTTAAATATCTATCAAGAGAGAACTGGCTGAATAAATTACACTGATATGATGGAATACTCTGGTATTTAAAAAATATGCATGAGATCAGCATGTACACATAAGGAGAGCCCTCTAAGGTAAGGCCAAGTGAAAAGAACAGCGTGGACGTGTTTGCAGTGTCTTCCTACTGATGTGGAGTGAGAAAGCACATGTGTTGTAAGGGTGTCCCTTGGACAGGCAGAAAGGGTCCGCAGTAAACCATCAACCTCTAGGGAAGGATGCCGAGAACACGCAGTGAGAGAACTTGGTTTTCATCCCATCCTCTTTGGTACTATTTGAATTTTTACTGTGAGGCCTGCTTTGCTTTCTCAGATAAAAGGAGCAGCTCAGTCAGTCTTAAACTGCTTCAAAACAAAAAGTGCAAGAAAATAGTTTTTAAGAAAAAGACACACTGAAAAGAACTCTGGCAGCACCGCGTTATGGATGATGGATGGGGAGATGAAAGAGTGGTTATTCAGAAAGATCTAATGAAAAGCCACTGCCCGAGAGCAGGTCTGCAAAGGAAGCAGGGACGAGGGAGATGTTCAAGAGACATCTGAGCAGTGAAGCTTCAGGACTTGGCAACCGGTCAGTTGTGGAGCGTAGGACAGAGGCAGAAATTAAGAATAAGTCTGGTGATAGGAGAGATGGGGAGCTGTTCACTAATGGAAGGTGGGCAAGAAAAGGGGGCAGAACATGGGGAGATAATGAGTCCAGTTTTGAACATTCAGGTAGAGATGACATATTAGAAGCGTGAGTCTACTACTCAAGTCACTTAACTTTTAAATTATTTGTTGGTCCCATTTCTCCATCTACCAAATGAAGAGCTTGGCAACAAATTAAATGAAATGGAGATGGAAGGCACAAGGGAAATTCTAAAAAAAAAAAAAAAAGTTCAGGGATAAGAGAATGGAGCTGCCCATGGAAACAAGTTCCATTCTCTTCTCAAACACTTGCTAACTTTCCAGCAGAGAGTTTTTAAAAACGGGAAATAGATTTTTGCCGGAAGAGCAACTGATACCAGACAAATAAACAAATATTGGTGAGTTGAAAATACAAAAAAAAAAAAAAGACGCATGAGTCTAGAACATATGATGATAAACAGTCACGTTTACCTTGCTGATGCAGCACTAGGTTCTAACAGAACTTTCCATGCAGAAAAGACTTAACACAACAGGCCTAAGATAGGTTATCTTTAGAAAGTCCTGCCTGGGACTTTCCTGGTTGTCCAGTGGTTAAGGCTCTGTGCTTCGCAGGTTCGATCCCTGATCAGGGAAATAAGATTCCACATGCTGTGCAGCATGGCCAAAAAAAAAAAAAAAAAAAAGGCCTGCTTTGCAAGGTTGACCCTTGGCTGACATCTGGGAACCTGACCTGAATGGCAAACAGCTCCCTGCACTGATAAGAGACTCCCTAAATGATGAAGGTGTTCCTAGACTGTTTATACAGACACTGCGCATGCTGAAAACCATTTTCTTCCTGGAAGTCTGGAATTTTGATATGTGTTAGGCAGAGGGTGTCTATGTGGCCAGCCCTGGGTAACAACCTCGGGGATGAGCTCTCTAATGAGCTCCCCAGGTCGATAACATTTGACATGTGTTGTCACTGTGTTGCTGAGGAATTAAGCACAGCTTGCATCATTCTACTGGGAGAAGACTCTGGGGAGCTTGGGCCTGGTTTCCTTTGGGCTTCACCCCATCAAGCTTTTCTCTTTGCTGATGCTGTTTGGATCCTTTCTCTGAAATAAATCTCAGCCACAAGTACAGCTACGTGCTGAGCCCTGTGAGTCCTCCTAGCAAATGATCAAACCTGGAGGTGGTTGCAGAACCCCTGCAGGCCTCCCCTCAGGTGGTGGTGGGCTAGGAGGTACACTCCAAACCCGCATGGCCTCTCTGTGTTATCCTGGCTATCCTCTGGCTATCCTCCCATCACTCTCTGTCGCAGTTCCAAAGGAATACAGAGCATCACGTATTTCTTTAAAATAAGCCTAGAGCTTCTCAGATAAAGGTAGGGTGCGGGTGACAACTTGTGTTCCTCCAGCCCCACCTGTCCTATGACTGCATCCAGAGCACCAGCCAGATAGCACCCAGGCCTGGTGCTCATCTCTGGGAGCCTTAGCAACACACATGGATCAACCGCGTGTTCTCTGGGTACCGGTTCACTCCAGTGGCCTGTGATTGTGTGACTACTCCATAATGGAATGGTCTGGGATTCTCCTGAGACAGATCCCAACAGAGGAGACAAAGGCTGATGGTCACAAAGCTTGTAAAAGGAGGTGCAGGGCGAAACTTCCACGCCCGGTCAGAATCCAAAGTAGCCCCAATTAACATGTGATGAGTGAAGGGTGATGCACCCGGACCTCTGATCTTTCTTGTCCCCAAGTTCAGGAATCTGCGTGTACTCCCAGCCAGGCCCTAGCTCCAGGGGTCTCAGTCATAAAGGTGTGTCTCAGGGAGGAGCTGTCAGGACAAACCCTGGCTCCTCGCACAGGCTCTGCTCTGAAAATCGCCAAGGTCCCCAATACTAAGCTTGTCTGAGAAATGGGGGTAGGGAGTTGAGGGTGGAGAGCTGGGAGGGGGAGGGTTGGTGGCCTATTTGTACTGCAAGTCATAGCTTTTGTTGCTGCCACACCTTTAAGATATGAGCTGGGGTAAAAAAAGAAAAATGAGTTCTAGCAAGCTCTTCACTGTCAGATCCCCATCCCTCAAGGGACTGACTTTCTTCCTAGAGCTTCAACATTGGCAATAGAGATGTTTTCTTTTTATTCTTTCCAGAAATACTCCCCATTCCTTCCAGGAAAACAGAACACCACCAATCTTGAAAGTAGCAGCCTATTTAACTGCAGATGGAAGAGTCTACAGGGTTGCGAAGGGCGCAGAGTGCCTCTCACACAATTCCATACCAATATGTGAGGGTAGGTACCTGATTTTCTTATATGACCACAAAGACCATCTGAGTCTTTGTAAGAAATAGTCGTCTTTTTTTTTTTTTTTTTTCAGATAGTCCTTAGTCTTCGCTCTTTGATATAGTCATCTGAGGCTAGCCTTGCCTAATCTAGATTTTCCTTTTGGCAGTTCACTAAGAAATTTCTATTTTCTTCTTAGTTGCACCCAAATTCTATTTTCCCCCAAACTAGAGTATTCCTTCTGTAATCTATTACCTTGCAGAAACAACCAGAGTTCTGAGTTAAGATCCAAAAGGGCTTGGTTAGAAATGCCACCTGTGGACTTTGGCAGGTTCCATAATCTCTCTGGGCCTCGTTTTTCCCACCTGTAAAATAGGAGCAAATATAATAATCCACATGACACATGCTTAGCCTTGTGCCCTTCACACAGCAAGCCTGGAATAAAAGGTGGCTGTTATTATATTATTTGCTACAGTCAAGACTTTCTCCAAGTCTCCTTAACCTCAGATTTTAGAGGACTACCTGCAGACAAAAGTATTGACTTTTTTCCTATTTCTCTCTCATCATTTTTTAACTCCCAATTTATTTTCTCTCCTCTTACTCCTAATGGATTACTCTCTGACATCTGAGTCCCATGGGCTGTTTATCGCCTCGATTTGTTGTTGTTCAGTCGCTTCGTTGTGTCCAATTCTTTGCAACCCCATGGACAGCAGGACACCAAGCTTCCCTGTCCTTCACCATCTCCCAGAGTTTGCTCAAAGTCATGTTCATTCAGTCAGTGATGCCATCCAACCATCTCATCCTCTGTTGTCCCCTTCTTCTCCTGCCTTCAATCTTTTCCAGCATCAGGGTCTTTTCCAGTGAGTCAGCTCTTCCCATCAGGTGACAAAAGTATTGGCGCTTCAGCATCAGTCCTTCCAATGAAGATTCAGGACTGATCTCCTTTAGGATGGACTGGTTTGATCTCCTTGCCATCCAAGAGACTCTCAAGAGTCTTTTCTAACACCATAGTTCAAAAGCATCAATTCTTTGGTGCTCAGCCTTCTTTATGGTACAACTCTCACATCCATACATGACTATTGGAAAAACCATAGCTTTGACTAGACAGACCTTTGTTAGCAAAATAATGTCTCTGCTTTTGAATATGCTGTCTAGGTTGGTCATAGCTTTTCTTCCAATGGGCAAGTGTCTTAATTTCATGGCTGCAGTCACCATCCGCAGTGATTTGAGGGTCCAAGAAAATGAAGTCTGTCACTGTTTCCATTGTTTCCCCATCTGTGTACCATGATGTGATGGGACCAGATGCCATGATCTTTGTTTTTTGAATGTTGAGTGGAAAGCCAGTTTTTTCACTCTCCTCTTTGACCTTCATCAAGAGAGTCTTTAATTCCTCTTCACTTTCTACCATAAGGGTGGTATCATCTGCATATCTGAGGTTATTGATATTTCTTCCCAAAATCTTAATATCAGCTTGTGCTTCATCCAGCCCAGCATTTCATATGATGTACTCTGCATATAAGTTAAATAAGCAGGATGACAATATACAGCCTTAATGTACTCCTTTCCCAATTTGGTACCAGTCCCTTCTTCCTTGTCCAATTCTAACTGTTGCTTCTGGACCTGCATTTAGGTTTCACAGGAGACAGGTAAGGTGGTCTGGTATTTCCATCTCTTTAAGAATTTTCCCCCTGATTAGCAATCTTTGTCATAAGTACACTACTGGTGCTTCTTCCCCACAGCTCTCAACATGCCCATCTTAGGCCATCTTGCTGTTGTTTGGTCGCTCAGTCTTGTCCAACTCTGAAACCCCATGGACTACAGCATGCGAGGCTTCCCTGTCCTTCACCATCTCCCGGAGCTCGCTCAGACTCATGTCCACTGAGTGGGTGATACCATCCAACCATCTTCTCCTTGTTGTCCCCTTCTCCTCCTGCCTTCAGCCTTTCCCAGCATTAGGGTCTCAGTCACTTAGCAGGTGTTCACAGAGAACTTTCCAGACTACAGACAACATTTTCATGACAGATAAGACACATTACATTTTTCTTCAGTCAAGACACTTGGAGTTAATAATTAATAAGAGCTACTAGAAAAAGTTTGTTTCCTGATTTATCTCTGTTTTGTATTACCTATAACAAAGATTTTATGGTTGATTGAGATATCTAAATTACCAGTTTTCTTTTTTCATCAGTCACATGCATTCTAGATGCTTCTTTCCTCCTAAGGGTCTAGCAACGTCCCAACCTTTCTGCCAGAATAACAATGGCCACACAACAATTGTCTAGTTGTGTGGACTTCTGGGATTGGCAGGGAAAAAGTAGGTGTGAAACCCCATCACAAATCCAGCCAGAGTAGCTTCAAGGAGAAGCAAAAGAGGGCATTTAAATATCAGATTCAAGATGTAGAATAGGTTTAGACATCAGTGAAATGTAAATCAAACCCATGGGATATCACCACACCTACCATTATATAAGAAGCTGAAGAAGCTGAAGTTGAATTGTTCTATGAAGACCTACAAGACCTTTTAGAACTAACACCCAAAAAAGATGTCCTTTTCATTATAGGGGACTGGAATGCAAAAGTAGGAAGTCAAGAAACACCTGCGGTAAGAGGCAAATTTGGCCTTGGAATACGGAATGAAGCAGGGCAAAGACTGATAGGGTTTTGCCAAGAAAATGCACTGGTCATAACAAACACCCTCTTCCAACAACACAAGAGAAGACTCTACACATAGACATCACCAGATGGTCAACACCGAAATCAGATTGATTATATTCTTTGCAGCCAAAGATGGAGAAGCTCTATACAGTCAGCAAAAACAAGACCAGGAGCTGACTGTGGCTCAGACCATGACTCCTTATTGCCAAATTCAGACTTAAATTGAAGAAAGTAGGGAAAACCACTAGACCATTTAGATATGACCTAAATCAAATCCCTTATGATTATACAGTGGAAGTGAGAAATAGATTTAAGGGCCTAGATCTGATAGATAGAGTACCTGATGAGCTATGGAATGAGACTCGTGACATTGTACAGGAGACAGGGATCAAGACCATCCCCATGGAAAAGAAATGCAAAAAAAGCAAAATGGCTGTCTGGGGAGGCCTTACAAATAGCTGTGAAAACAAGAGAAGCAAAAAGCAAAGGAGAAAAGGAAAGATATAAACATCTGAATGCAGAGTTCCAAAGAATAGCAAGAAGACATAAGAAAGCTTTCTTCAGCGATCAATGCAAAGAAATAGAGGAAAACAACAGAATGGGAAAGACTAGAGATCTCTTTAAGAAAATCAGAGATACCAAAGGAACATTTCATGCAAAGATGGGCTCGATAAAGGACAGAAATGGTATGGACCTAACAGAAGCAGAAGATATTAAGAAGATGGCAAGAATACACAGAAGAACTGTACAAAAAAGATCTTCATGACCCAGATAATCACGATGGTGTGATCACTGACCTAGAGCCAGACATCCTGGAATGTGAAGTCATGTGGGCCTTAGAAAGCATCACTACAAACAAAGCTAGTGGAGGTGATAGAATTCCAGCTGAGCCATTCCAAATCCTGAAAGATGATGCTGTGAAAGTGTTGCACTCAATATGCCAGCAAATTTGGAAAACTCAGCAGTGACCACAGGACTGGAAAAGATCAGTTTTCATTCCAATCCCAAAGAAAGGCAATGCCAAAGAATGCTCAAACTACTGCACAATTGCACTCATCTCACACATTAGTAAAGTAATACTCAAAATTCTCCAAGCCAGGCTTCAGCAATATGTGAACCGTGAACTTCCTGATGTTCAAGCTGGTTTTAGAAAAGGCAGAGGAACCAGAGATCAAATTGCCAACATCCACTGGATCATGGAAAAAGCAAGAGAGTTCCAGAAAAACATCTATTTCTGCTTTATTGACTATGCCAAAGCCTTTGACTGTGTAGATCACAATAAACTGTGAAAAATTCTGAAAGACATGGGAATACCAGACCACCTGATCTGCCTCTTGAGAAATTTGTATGCCGGTCAGAAAGCAACAGTTAGAACTGGACATGGAACAACAGACTGGCTCCAAATAGGAAAAGGAGTTCGTCAAGGCTGTATATTGTCATCCTGTTTATTTAACTTCTATGCAGAGTACATCATGAGAAACGCTGGACTGGAAGAAACACAAACTGGAATCAAGATTGCCGGGAGAAATCTCAATAACCTCAGATATGCAGATGACACCACCCTTATGGCAGAAAGTGAAGAGGAACTAAAAAGCCTCTTGATGAAAGTGAAAGAGGAGAGTGAAAAAGTTGGCTTAAAGCTCAACATTCAGAAAACGAAGATCATGGCATCCGGTCC
>NW_011494635.1:14491372-14500113 GCF_000754665.1 Bison bison bison
AACCGCAGATATGCAGATGACACCACCCTTATGGCAGAAAGTGAAGAGGAACTAAAAAGCCTCTTGATGAAAGTGAAAGAGGAGAGTGAAAAAGTTGGCTTAAAGCTCAACATTCAGAAAACGAAGATCATGGCATCCGGTCCCATCACTTCATGGGAAATAGATGGGGAAACAGTGGAAACAGTGTCAGACTTTATTTTTCTGGGCTCCAAAATCACTGCAGATGGTGACTGCAGCCATGAAATTAAAAGACGCTTACTCCTTGGAAGGAAAGTTATGACCAACCTAGATAGCATATTCAAAAGCAGAGACATTACTTTGCCAACAAAGGTTCGTCTAGTCAAGGCTATGGTTTTTCCTGTGGTCATGTATGGATGTGAGAGTTGGACTGTGAAGAAGGCTGAGCGCTGAAGAATTGATGCTTTTGAACTGTGGTGTTGGAGAAGACTCTTGAGAGTCCCTTGGACTGCAAGGAGATCCAACCAGTCCATTCTGAAGGAGATCAGCCCTGGGATTTCTTTGGAAGGAATGATGCTAAAGCTGAAACTCCAGTACTCTGGCCACCTCATGTGAATAGTTGACTCATTGGAAAAGACTCTGATGCTGGGAGGGATTGGGGGCAAGAGGAGAAGGGGACGACAGAGGATGAGATGGATAGACGGCATCACTGACTCGATGGATGTGAGTCTGAGTGAACTCCGGGAGTTGGTGATGGACAGGGAGGCCTGGCGTGCTGCGATTCATGCGGTCGCAAAGAGTCAGACATGACTGAGCGACTGATCTGATCTGACCATTATATAATGGCTATAATCAAGAGGCCAGATAATTACAAGGGTTGACAAGGAAAGAGAATTTGGAAGCCTTATACGGTGCTGGTGGGAATGTAAAATAGTGGAATTGCTTTGGAAAACAGTTTGGCAGTTTCTTAAAAAGAAAATGTTAAACATAGATTTATCATATATATATGTATATATATATATGATTTATCATATATATATGATCCAGCAACTTCACTCCTAGGGATATATATCCAACAGAAATGAAACATATGTGTGCACAAAAATTGTATGAATAGTCATAGCAGCATTATTCAGAATAGCCAGAAACCAGAAATAAGCTATATGTCCATGAACTCATGAATGGATAAATAAGATGTGGTATGTCACAATGGTAGAGAATCTGCCTGCCTATGCAGGAGATGCAGATTCGATCCCTGGGTCAGGAAGATCCCCTGGGGAAGGAAATGGCAACCCTCTCCAGTATTCTTGCCTGGGAAATCCCATGGAAAGAAGAGCCTGGCAGGCTCATGGCATTGCAAAAAGTCAGACATGACTGAGCACACACACCCACCCATGTCCAATAGTGGGATGTTATTTGACAATAAAAAGGAGTAAATACTGGTAGATGTTAAAATATGGATGAACTTGGACAACAGTGTGCTATGTGAAAGAAGCTGGTCACAAAATGTTACATGTTGTCTGATTCCTTTTATATGAAATGTGCAGAATAGGCAAATCCACAGAAACTAGATTAGTAGTTGCTTAGGGCTGAGGAGGGTTAGAGGGAATTGGGAGTGACTGCTCATGAGTATGGGATTTCCTTATAACGTCATTAATATGTTCTAAAATTGATTGTGGTGATGGTTGCTCAACTCTGAAATACTGCAAAAACATTGAATTGTGCTCTTTGAGTGGATTGTGTAGGGTGTCAACATCTCAGCAAAATACATCTCAATAAAATAGGTATACTACAAATAGATAAACAAGCAAGAAAGAGTCTTATCTTGATAATAAAGACTAAAGGTCTTTAACCCCTAAGTGAACCTAATCATCAGTGCAAAATGGGAGATCAGTGCAGAATGCTGTAAGGAAGGCACACTGAGAAAACCAAACCTTCAAAACTAGATAAAAGTGGATCATCTAAAAAGATAGTTTAATGTCAGCTTCCCTTGGCTCTTTTAAGCCTTGTAAGCCAATCTGGATTGTTCAGGATAGTAATTATGAGGTAAAAGCTAAACCTATATGAAAAGCTACGTGGCAAATAAAGATGTTATTGGCCATTGTGTGCTCCACACCCTCAGACAACTCCCAGGTTATTCGAGGCCCTGCCTGGGAGTTGTTTGCAGTGTCTGACACTGCTCTGCCTGTTACATGGTAACCAAATCAGCTTTGCCCTCTGCCTCAGAGTCTCAGCTCACCTCTTACCACCAGTAGCAAAAGTAAAAGATGTTGTTCCCATATCTAGTAATAACCAAAAATAAAATAATTGTATAAAATATAAAACTAAGTATATTTATTTTGTAATATAATATGAATATAATAAAGATCTATTGACAATGGCAACAAAGAATATGAAATGTGTGAGACATAGAGAGGAATTATAAAATTTTACTGGAGAATAAAAAAGATCTCAATAAAAGGAATAAATATTCAATGTACCAGTATGGGATGATTCCGTACTGAAAAGAAACCAGTCCCTTCTAAGTTATTCTGGAGGTTCAGGAAAATCCCAGTGAAATTTCTAGTGGAAGCAAGTGTGTGTGAGAATGTGTATGTGTGTATGCACCAGTGGGCATGCGTGTAGTATGTGAAACAAGCACTTTATCAGGGGCACAGTCTGGACAACTTGAGTCTCAACATTTCTTGGGTGAGACTAGAGCCAAGAGTTTTTTTAAAAAATAAGAACAGTGAAAGTGGGATAAAAGAATAGCTACAGAATTAGAGGAGAAGAGAGTCTAGAAATAGACCCTCATATTTGTAAGAAATTTGTAAATGGTATTGGGATGGCTGCCTAGTGTGAGAGGCCACGACTGGCCTGCTCCTGGGACAGCGCGAGGCTGGAGAGGTTCTCCAGAGCAGGGAAAGCCCTCGGGTCAGATTGAAAAGTCCTAGGTCTGTGACACAGCTTAGCTAATCTGAGAACAGGAACCCAGACATCAGGACATCTAGACATGGAATCTATGTTGGCAGGGACAGAGTAGTTACATTGCTGCATAAGGCAGGGTTAAGAGCTATTGTATTAATAATATGCCTGCCTACAATACTGGGAATAATAACTCAAGCAGAGGAGATACAGAGGTTCCCCCAAATCCTAATCTCTGCCACCCTAGTTAGCCTCAGAGACAGAAGGTGGGCTGTGAGGAACTATGAGAGATTTCCATCAAGGTACCCTTCACCTGGCTTCAGTAAGCACTTGCCCTCACTGACTCTACATCTGAATGTCTGATTTTTATGCACCCAGAAACAAACAGGAGCCTTGGCCTCTCACAAGTCTCCATTTGGAAAAGTTGATCTCTCCCTTAATCTGTTCACAAAGATTAATTCCAAATAAATGAAAACTTCTGATGCAACAATCCAACTTCTAGGAATCTCACCTATTGCAATGATCATAAAAAGTATATCAAGACATACATAAAGGAATATTGATTACAGCAAGGCTTGTATTGGCTCAAAGAGTGGAAAATAGTAGTCCTGATAATAGCTAACAGATACTGAGGACTTACTGTGAGCCTGGCTTTGCTTGAAGTCTTTACCAAGGCCCTCATTTGACCTGTGCCACATCCTGACCTGAGAAGTGGGATTATCGGTTCCATTTTACAGACAGGGAAACAGTGGCACTGAAAGGGGGCGGGGGTCACATAGCTGGTTTGAGTCTAGATATTTGACTCCAAAGCTCATGCTCTTAAGCTGTACTTCTCACTGTGTGTGCATGCGTGCTATGTTGCTTCAGTAGTGTCCAACTCTGCGACCCCATGGACTGTAGCCCACCAGGTTCCTCTGTCCATGGGATTCTCCAGGCCAGAATACTGGAGTGGGTTGCCACTCCCTCCTCCAGGGGATCTTCCTGACCCAGGGATCTAACCGGCATCTCTTATGTCTCTTGCATTGGCAGACAGGTTTTTTAACACTAGTACCACCTGGGAAGCCCCAGTCCTCCTCACTGCCTCAACCCAAATGTCTATGACACAGTCACTCATTCATTCATTCAAAAGCGTTTCTTGAACACTACTCTAGGCCAGGCACTGGAGACAGTGAAAAAAGTAAACAGGGTCCCTACCTTCACTGAGCTTACAGTCTAATGGTGCGGGGAAGGATACAAAGCTTAACTGTAATGAGTGCAAATAGGTCACACGATGAACCCAGGGTTCTGGGAAGGCTTCCCTGAGGAAGCCACATCAGAGCTGAGATCTGGTGGGGCAGTAGTAGGCTGGGGCAGGTAAGGGTGTGTGTATGCAGAGAACAACCTTTGTAATGATCCTGTGACAGGAGGGAGTGTGATGTAAACACTTATACCAGTAACTATAAATGCTATTTTAAGGCCCTGGCTTCTGAGAAACCTATGCATGTCACCCTGTTTTCTCCCAACCAGAGAATACTGGTGCTGGGTAGGGTGGAAGGCGATGGCAATTTTGCCCGAGTCCAGAGTATATGCCTCTAGGGCTTGGCAGGGAAGCAGGTGCAGATACCTCCAGTTCCTGGGTGGGGGCTTAGCATGGTTCACCTGCAAAGGGTACCTTTGGAGATACACATCTGCAGGAGGGAATGAGTCTAATCTGGCCTGGAGGGAGGCCACTCCTTCTCCAGAAAGGAGAGAAAAATTCAGATAGGTACAGAAGACCAGAGACAAACTCATGTTCAGAGGACTATGCCGTGGGCACAGCTGGGAGGTCCTGGCTGCTTTCTGAAGTCAGATACAATCGTGAATCTGCTCTTCACTGAAAAGCAAGCTTCCATGTGCACTGAGCAGGGGTAAGGCACAGACTTGCCTGCTGCAGGCAGTTGAGAGAAATACTGTTCTTCCATATCTCATAGGGCTTCAAATCCTTTTTGAAATAAGAAGCAGTATAAATAAACATAACACTTGGAAAATGCAAGGCATACACACATAAAAAGATCAAATTCTACACAAAATACATTACAAATATAACCATATGAAACAAACCAACCAAAAAACCATAAATAGTAAAAGGACAGGGGAGAAACATTCTTAAAAAAAGAGTGTAAATTATGTTTTGCCTTTTAAATGTGAAATTATATAAGGGTTTTCCTATTTTTTGTATTTCCTAAAGTTCTAAAATAAACACAGACTACATTTTTGATGGCAAGAAGAGTAAACTTTATTTAAATCCTTTAATTAATGCAGTCAGATTCTCACTGAGTGCCTCTCGTACCAGGCACGGTTCTAGGCCTGGCATTCAATAGTGTGGGTTTGACAGGACAACGCAAGGATCAGGAAGGTCTGTTTGGCAAAGGCAGAGGGAGGAGGTGGGAGGGAGGAGCTTGGGTGAGGGGCCGGGGAAGGTGGGGGGTGGGGAGGTTATAGGGTAGTGGGATCCTGTAGGCCCTTTAGAACATGAAAAGATTTGGGACTTTACTCTAAATGGGTTTAAACAAAGCAAGAGTTAAAAGTCCTTGCGGGAGAGAGAGCAAAACAGCATATAACAGTATGGTTCAGATGTCACAGTGAGGAGGGCAAGGGCCCTAGGCAGAAGAGAGAGGAAGGCTTCCTAGACACAGCAATCCCAATCCTTGGGAAACAAGGAAGGAGGGATTCACACCGAAGATAAGGAAGGCCACTCTGGAAGGAGGACATCTATTTTGTCACAGCATTTTCTTTAACAAAATCAAAACCAAAAGCTTAATATTACAAATAAATATTTTAAAGGAAGGAAGTTCTGTGTTAATAATGGACAACTAGACTTTTATTGGAGATTAAAAAACACACCAAAAATTTCAGGCAGTTTGCAAGATGCTGTCTGATATAATTGTTTCTTAAGAACTCAAAATATGGTAAGCCTCTTGACTCTTAACGAAATGTCCACACCAGGGAGGAGAAAGAAATTCTGCTTAGAGGGCAGCCAAGCACCTTTGCAAACGTGTGAAACAACAAGGACGAACTTTCCATCCCTTCCGCCACCCCCTGGCATTCTTGGCACCTGCTAAGAGGGACCTGCCCAGCCATCAAACACAAGCTTGTAGTTGAACATGACACAAGCATTAGCCATGTGTTCCGAAAAGACTAGTGGCGCTTTACTCCTAAAGTCATCATATGAGGGTACAATTTCAGAGCACTTCAGACCCAGGTGAAGTGCCAGGCACAATACTGCATCACCCGGGAGGGTCACTCAAGAAGCAATTACTGCCCAAGGACCAAAGGAAGAAGAAAAGCGTGGAGGAGGCCACGGTGCTCTTATGAGAAGTAACAGAAGAGCTCTTGGTTTATGTTCCCCCACCAAACAGAAGGTGACCTAGACCCAGCATTTCTAATCCCCAATCCAGCCACAGAAGGCAGCCAGGTAAGCTCATTCCTTCCCCAGATCTAGCAAGAGTCCCTCCACCACCACCAGGGGAGCCCAGAAGCACTGGCAAGTCGAACAGCTTTGGAGCCCTGCTGGGCAAAAAGCGCAGCCAGGAAAAGTGCTCTGTTTCTTCACTGGCCTGGACACTTCCAAGCCCATCAGGGGAATACTGGGATGGTGGGTGTGACTGGCAGGAGGGACTCTGACATCACAAGCAGACTGCCCAGGAAGTATCTTTGTCCCTGTGGACCTCAAACTCCATTCCCCCATCCAAAGATGGGGTTAGGCCGGTGATATCGACAAGAGGGATTCTGCCACAGCAAGAGTATGGCCTAAGAAGCCTTTTTGTCCCTTTGGGCCTTGTCCCTTTCCTAACCGAGAGACACTACAGCCCTTTCCTCACCTATAGGCAGCACCAGCAGGGGCCTATGGGAACAGCATCAGAGAAACCAAGCAGAGCCAAATAACATTGCAAAGGCTCTGCAAATTAAACTGCCAAGGACACTACAGCCCACCAAAGTAAGCCAGGACCTGTGTGCTAAACCTGAGCACAATGAATACCTCCTAAAATTAAAAAAATATATATATAAATAGGACCTCAAGTATCCTAACACAGTAGACAGTATGTCCAGGAAATAATTTTTTAAAATCTATTGCATCAGACTTCCCTGGTGGTACAGTGGATAGGATCCACTTGCCAGTGAAAGGAACAGGGGTTCAATCCCTGGTCCAAGAAGAGTCCATATGCTGAGGAGCAACTAAAGCCCGCGCACCATAACTAGTGAGCCTGTGTGCTACCACTACTGAAGCCTGTGAGCCTAGAGCCTGTGCTCCATGACAAGAGAAGTCAACACAATGAGAAGCCCGTGCCTGGCAACAAAGAGTCGCCCTCACACATTCCAACTAGAGAAAGCTCTCTTGCAGGAACAAAGAGTCAGCACAACCAAAAATAAATATTTTTTAATTCATTACATCAAGAACAAAGAAAATCACAAGTTGAATGAAAAAAGACAGTCAACTGATACCAATAAAGATGAATTCGATGCTGAGAATTACCTGATAAGGATTTAAAAGCAGTTGTCATAAAAATGCATCAACAGCCAATTATAAATCCTCTTGTAACAAAAGAAAAAAATAGAGATTTTCAGCAAGAAAAGAAATTACAAAAAACAACCAATGAAAATGGTACAACTGCAAAAACAAAAATAAAAATCTTTCCAGATGGTCTCAGATTAGAGAGGAAAAGACAGGATAGAATCAGTGAACTTAAGGAGACTAACAGAATTTAAACAGTTGAACAACAGAGAAAAATAAAAATGAACAGAGCCTCAGACTCTGGTGGGGTAATAACAAAAAAGTCAGCATTCATCACTGGAATCCCAGAAGAAGAAGAGCTAGAAGAGTATTCAAAAAAATAATAATAAAAACCAGAAGCTTTTCAAGTTTTATAGACACAACCTATATATTCAAGATTCAAGAAGCCGAGTGAATGCAAAGAGGATAAATCTAGAGAAATCCACCCTAAGACATGCAATAATTAAACTTTTAAAAACTAAAGACAAACACAAAATTGTGAATGCAGCCAGGGAAGAATAACACATTACCTATAGGAGAACACCAATTTGAATGACAGATTTCTCATCTGAACCCATGAAGGCCAGCTGGAAATTGTACCACATTGTTTCAAGTGCTGAAAGAAAAACCATCAATGGTAAACTCTACGTCCAGTGAAATTATCCTTCTGAATAAAGGAGAGATGAAGTCATCCTCAGACAAAGAAAAAAGAATTCAATGCCAGCAGACCTCCTGTAGGATGCTCTTCAAGTGGAAATAAAATGATTTTTCTTAAAGAAAAGGAATCCCAGAGCATCAGGAAAGAAGATAGAAGAATGGATAAAACAGAAATATGAGTATATATAATAGACTATTCATCAGTAAGGATATATAAGAGCTGACAAACACAATACTGATTTTAGGATATGATTTCTATCCTCTGGGAGAACTGGTTCTACCTCAAAAGGATTATTCATACTTTGAGAAAAGTCCTTGAGGAAATCACCATATCCCTGCCTCCTGAGAGCACAGACAACATTGCAGAATCATCAAAGAAACTTTATATCGACAACTGGTCAGAAAGTGATAAGCATCATACATAGATCATTAAACTTGAAAGAAATCTTAAGATAATTTATAGCATCTCTATATACATCTCATGTAGTACTTCTTTCAACAACATTTCCTCTACCAAGTAATCTAGCTCAGTGATATCCAACTATGGGCCAAGAGGAAGACTCATTCTTTTTAGAAGCTGTTATAATTCATGTTCAGTATTAGGAAAAAAGAGCTGAGACCACAACTTTAGCTTATGTTCCAACAGTCTTCTTGCTAGAGAGCTCATGGCATCCCATTCTTTCTTTGACAGCCCTGTTAGAAAGTTCTTCCT
>NW_011494635.1:14500250-14507479 GCF_000754665.1 Bison bison bison
CCCCACTCCAATATTCTTGCCTGGAGAATCCCATGGACAGAGGAGCCTGGCGGGCTGCATTCCGTGGGGTCACAAAGAGATGGACATGACTGAGTGACTAACACTTACTTACTTACTTATACATGTATGAAAGTGAAAGTGAAGGTCACTCAGTTGTGTCCGACTCTTTGCGACCCCATGAACTATACAGTCTACAGAATTCTCCAGGCCAGAATACTGGAATGGGTAGCCTTTCCCTTCTCCAGGGCATCTTCCCAAGGTGTTATGGCACCTTTTTATTTTGGGTACTTTTGTTTTCCTTATAGGCTTGTTGGTCTAAATAAAACGGTTAACTGAGGCAAGCTCAAAATTATCAAAAAGATGAGTTCCTGCAGGAATAGGAGAGGAAATGCAATTCAGGACACAAACTGCAGCAAGCAACAGGTGCTGAGGGTTGGGGGAAGGCTGTATTGATGGGCAGGAAAGCAAAGAAGGGAGAGTTCACACAGAGTCAGTTAAAATAAAAACAGAGACCAGCATGAAAATTCCTTGAGCACACAGAACGAGTCCAGTCATACAAAGTTCAGTTCAGCTTGTTTTTTGAGACCAACCTCACCTGGGTTATTTCTTATTCATGCCTCTGGAAACCATAAGCAAAACTTCCCAAGGCTGATATGAGGCAACCATGACCAAGTCCCCTACCATTTAAGAAAATGCCAATAATATCAACTTTCTGTAGCCAGGCATTTACAAGAAATCTGTTTCTCAGTCCTTAAGTTTTGTTTTCCTGAAAGCAGATGTGTGAGATTGTTAATTTTGCATCCTCTGGCCCCATTTCAGACTGAAATTCTTTAACAGTTTATAAAATGTTTACTGCTATAATCAGTCCATCCTAAAGGAAATCAGTCCTGAATATTCATTGGAAGGACTGATGCTGAAGCTGAAACTCCAATACTTTGGCCACCTGATGCGAAAAACTGACTCATCTGAAAAGACCTTGATTCTGGGGAAAATTGAAGATGGGAGGAGAAGCAGATGACAGAGGATGAGATGGTTGGATGGCATCACTGACTTAGTGGACATGAGTTTGAGTGAACTCCGGGAGTTGGACAAGGAGGCCTGGCATGCTGCAGTCCATGGGGTCGCAAAGAGTCGGACACAACTGAGCGACGGAACTGACTGACTGATAATCGGAATATATTCAAGTTAAGTTTTGATTTTGATAAGAACTTTACCTTTATCATTATGGCAATCAGCCTACCTCTTACTATCTTACGTCTTTCCATCATCAAAGACCCTATCCTTATGATTCTCAAAGTTTGACTTACACCTCCTTCCTTTTGCATTGTGCATGCTAAGTCATT
Organism: Bison bison bison; assembly: GCF_000754665.1. Taxonomy (NCBI): domain Eukaryota; kingdom Metazoa; phylum Chordata; class Mammalia; order Artiodactyla; family Bovidae; genus Bison; species Bison bison. The sequence goes on from NW_011494635.1 coordinate 14,501,594, forward strand.
TCAGTTGTCTCCAACTTTTTCGACCCTATGGACTGTAGCCCACAGACTACTCTGTCCCTTGGATTCTCCAAGCAAGACTACTGGAATGGGTTGCCATGCCCTCCTTCAGAGGATCTTCCTGATCCAGGGATTCAAACCTGCATCTCTTATGTCTCCTGTGTTGGCAGGTGGGTTCTTTACTACTGGTACCACTTGGGAAGCCCTTTTGCATTACTTTAGTTCTAACACAAACCCAAATCCTCTTTTTTCTTTCTCTTCAGCAGGCCATGGCAAGGTGGCATTTTCCAAATTCAATTAAATCAATAAAAAAGGAAAACAATTCTAGAAAAAGCTAGTAGGAACAAAACATTTATGATGAGACACTGTTGGTCTGCTCACTAGCACGCTGTCCACACCTGCGCTACCTGGTCACCTGTGCAAGGGTCGCTGGTCCAAAGCGAGATGTGCTAAATAGACACCAGGTTTGGAAGATGTCATACAAAAAAGTCCTAATTATCTCATCAATAATTTGTATACTGATTACACGCTAAAGTGATTTAGGGATCTCCAGTATTCTTGCCTGGAGAATTCCATGGACAGAGGAGCCTGGTGGGCAACAGTCCCAAAGAGTCAAACACAACTGAGTGACTAACACTTTTACTTTTCCATGTTAAATATAACATATTTTAAACATGTATTTCAACTGGGGTTTTTGTAACACCTTTTAAAAAGTGTGCTACTAGATAATTTAAATTACATAATGGCAGGCTTCCCTAGTGGTCTCATGGTTAAGAATTCACCTGCCAACGCAGGGGACGCAGGTTCGACCCCTGGTCCAGGAAGATGCTACATGCCTCGAATCAATTAAAGCCCATGTGCCGCAACTACTGAGCCCATGGGCCTAGAGCCCATATTCTGCAACAAGAGAAGCCACTGCCGTTAGAAGCCCATGCACCGCAGCTAGAGAGTAGCCCCTGCTCACCCCAATTAGAGAAAGCCCACGCACAGCAACAATGGCCCAGTGCAGCCACTAATAAATCTTAATAAAATGAATTACATAATGGCTCAAGTTTGAGTTTTACTGGGTAGTGCTGCCCTACCCATGTGCCCCTTGTCTGTATTTACAGGAAAGGCTGCAAAGTGAAACATTTTCCAGCCTCACTTTCGTATGGGGGACATCATGGGACATGGTCTTAGCCAAGGCGAACTATAGGGGTCTGACAGGGATGGCATCCTAAAAGATCATGCTGTTAAAGTGCTGCACCCAATATGCCAGCAAATGTGGAAAACTCAGCAGTGGCCACAGGACTGGAAAAGGTCAGTTTTCATTCCAATCCCAAAGAAAGGCAATGCCAAAGAATGTTCAAACTACCACACAATTGCACTCATCTCACACGCTAGCAAAGTAATGCTCAAAATTCTCAACATTCAAAACTCAACTTTCAAAAAACAAAGATCATGGCATCAGGTCCCATCACTTCATGGCAAATAGATGGGGAAACAATGGAAACATTGACAGATTTTATTTTCTTGGGCTCCAAAATCACTGCAGATGGTGACTGCAGCCGTGAAATTAAAAGACGCTTGCTCCTTGGAAGAAAAGCTATGGACAACCTAGACAACATATTAAAAAGCAGAGACATTACTTTGCCAACAGAGGTCCATCTAGTCAAAGCTATGGTTTTTCCAGTAGTCTTGTATGGATGCGAGAGTTGGACTACAAAGAAAGCTCAGTGCCAAAGAATTGATACTTTTGAACTGTGGTGTTGGAGAAGACTCTTGAGAGTCCCTTGGATGGCAAGGAGATCAAACCAGTCGATCCAAAAGGAAATCAGTCCTAAATATTCATTGGAAGGACTGATGCTGAAGCTGAAACTCCAATACTTTGGCCACCTGATGCGAAGAACTGATTCATTGGCAAAGACCCTAATGCTGGGAAAGATTGAAGGCAAGAGGAGAAAGGGGTGACAGAGGATGAGATGGTTGGATGACAGCACCAACTTGATGGACACGAGTTTGAGCAAGCTTTGGGTGTTGGTGATGGACAGGGAAGCCTAGTGTGCAGCAGTCCGTAGAGTCGCAGCATCGGACACGACTGAGCTCCTGAACTGAGTTGAAGGATGGCATTCTAAGAAAGCTTTTGTTTTCCTGATAAAAAGAGACAGAACCAGCTGGCTCTGCCCCTTTCCCTCTTTTTCCATTTCCGGCTGCCTTGAATGAAGGTTTAATGCCAAGAACAAGTGTGGAAGATTTGGGCCTTGATAACAAATGCCAGCCTGCTTGCCAGGAAGAGGTAGCAAGGCCCTGCAGGCCCAAGAGCTGAGATCTGCAACTGAGCCAGTACTGACAACCACCTGATCCACATCTCTTGTCCCCAGATTCTGATTTTTACTGTTAAAGACACCTGTGGTGGTCTTCTCTTACTTGCCCATATTCCTAGCTGACAGTGAAGCTTCCAAAGAACAATCCTCTGCCCTCAGCCAGCCCATGTGCAGCCTACTTGGCCCATCTGAGCCACCAGCCCAATCTTGCTCTCTTCTCCCTCGGCTCTCCTCTAGCTCTGGTGAGGCCCCCACCTTATCTCAGGCCCATAAGGGAACAATCTCATCTCCTTCCAGGTTCAGACCTCAAAAAACCCAGTTCAAAACCTTACAGCCCCAGGTTGTGCCAATGCTCAGACTGGAGACACACATGGGTTAGATGTTGGCATAGCTGTGGTGACAGGAATGCAGCCCTCACCTGCAGCTCACACACCTCCCATCCACGGGGAAGCAGTCAAACCCAACAGGAGCGAAAGGGTAATACTTTAATTAATGAATAATGCTTTAATGAATGAATAAATGATGAAAACCACAAATTATATATAATCAGAACCAGCAAACACAGAGCAGGAAGCACGCTCTCAGAGGAAATGCTCAAGTCCCACTGACTCGTCTCCAGGCAATACCCTGGTTCTCTGGGCTGTCCCTGGTCAGGGCATGGTGTTCTGAACATCCTCTCCTGAATGTCCCATGGTTTGCCTGATTCTCCTTCAAGTGTGCCCCTGGGAGAAAAGGAAAACCCACTTGTTGATCTCCACGCCTGAGCTCTTCACAGCCTGAGCCATCGGGGCACCAGAAGGCACTTCGGGCAGCCGGCTGCCCCAGGTCACAGTTGTTGCCCCTGAAGTGGAGCCAACAGAAATGAAAGTGTGTTGACATTAATAGACACCAGGCGGCTTCCACACTGGGGATCAGTTGACCCAGCTTCTAGATCCAGCTCGTGCGCCCTCGGTGAAAACCACGATTACGGGAAAACCTCCGCTAACACCCACGTCTGGTCTCAGACCTTATAGCATCACTGCACAGCGTCCTTCCTGCGTCACAAGAGCAGCTGAACGGACAAACTGGGACCAGTGTCTGTGTCCCTCTTCGCTCCCTCAGTAAACGGCACCTTTCCTTCAGGTGCTCAGCCCTGAACCTTGGCGTCTTCCTTGATTCCTTTTTCTCTCCCACTGGACATGGAACTATTAACATAACTTTTAAGCTCTACCTTTCCAATGCATCCAAATTCGGTGCCTCCTACCTTTCCTCCCTACTATCCCTGTCCAAGCTATCATCACCTCACACCTGGAATCTTTGAAAAGCCTCCCAACTTGTCTCTTCCTCCCGAAATCTCATTACCCAGTCACCAGAATGGTACTGTCAGTCATACGGTTGTTCCACTGCTCTTTCCTCCTGTGTCTTCCCCACCCCTTTGGAAAGAAAACCTAAAGTCCTTTCCATTGTCTCTAGGGTCCTAGTGCAGACTCAAGCCCTCCCTGCTCCCTCCACTGGCTCCATCATTCCCCCCTCGCCAGAAACTCTGATCTCCCACCTCAGTGACTTTGCACAGCCACCCCTCTGCTTGGAACGTTCTTTCACTGTTTATCAATCTTCACTTCCTTCGGGTCTCTGCTCACACGTCTCCTCCTTGGAGAGGTTATCCATGGCACATACCTTATTGTCTGTCTCCTCCTAGTAGAGTATAAGCTACTTGATGGCAGAGACCCACTGCTGGGTCTCCAGCACCGTTGTAGGGTCCAGGAATGAGTTTAATGAACAACCAAGTGTGTAAGAAGCTTGCTCAAAGTCTCTGTCTGATGACTGTGCAGACTTGCTACTAAAGTTTCTACTGAATAATGGAAACAGACCTGTTCCTCAATATTTCATAGATATTTCATAGCTCACTGTGATTGAACCAGAGGTAGGGTGCCCCAAGCTTTGCCTATCTGGGAAGTTCTCCCCAAAAAACTCCTTGGGGAAGGGGCCCTCTGAACCCCCAAACCCCTACAGAACAGTACTAAAAGCACGGGATTAGGTGATTCCTAAAGGATTCTCTAACACAACAGTGCAACACAGTGAGGGAATCAGGAGCAAAAAGACCTTCCCTAGGACTGCTGCACTGCTCTGAAAGTGACCAGAGAGGGAGAAGGAGGAAGCTGATGCTGTGTGATGCTGTCCTGGTAAACAGGGCCTGTGCAAGCTGAAGGGCTGCAGTGATAAACTGTCATCGAACCCTGCTGTCTCAAGAGTATAATGTCAAGCAATCCAGTAAGAGATGAGGAAATTGCATCAAGAAAGCCAGCTCACTCTTGGGTAAATGAGAACACAGGGCCTGACGTCAGTATGACACGAGACTCTTATCTTAGCAGAGCCTACGTCACAGAAATGATGCTGCTGCCAACCTCATTATGAAAATAGTACAGAAGTCTACAACAGATGTCACTGTCAGCTTCTGGACTGTGAATCAATGACACTAATGCTTCAGTCAAATTAGAGCTAAACAAGGTCATTGCACTTGACTATTAGATGAACTAATGGGACATAATACAATTCCTGGAACAAATGCCCAACAATGCTGGGTGTTAATTGCTAATACCCAGCAATGTGAAATCGACTGTTTACTAGAGTTTCCTGTGTGGATTTGCTCATTCATTCCACAAACATTTGCTGGGCCCCTATGTGCTGGACAATAAAGAGAGGGGAAAAGGCTATAAAAATTACCCACCTTTTGTAAGCTAACAATATAATAACAATGAAAGTGGTGATGAAAAGAGTAGCTAGCATTTTTTGAGCATTTGCTCTGCATCAAGGACTACTGGATCCTTTCAGTGTGGTATCTCATATGGATATCACCATTCTTGTTTCAAAGATATGGAAATTGAGGCTCAGAGCCGTATCCAAGGTCACACAGGGGCTCAAACCCCTTAGACTTTCAAAGTCAATTATCTGTGACCTCCATGGAACATGGTTTACCATCTGCCCTAGTGGATTAACATTTAAGAGGAGTTAAGGGAGGGTTTGGAGAAGGCAATGGCACCCCACTCCAGTACTCTTGCCTGGAAAATCCCATGGATGGAGGAGCCTGGTGGGCTACAGTCCACGGGGTCGCTAAGAGTTGGACACGACTGAGCAACTTCACTTTCACTTTTCACTTTCATGCATTGGAGAAGGAAATGGCAACCCATTGAACACTTGCCTTGTGCCAGAAACTGAGTCCAAAAACTGTACAAGTTCTATTATCTCGTTTAACACTCATAGTAAGCCTGAGTAATTACTGTTATTACTACCACTTAGAGATGAAGATCGTGGGAGTGGGGAAGGTAACTAGCTCAGAGCGTGTGCTTTTAACCACGTGGCTAAGTCGAAGCGTGCAGAGCAGGAGAGGGGACACAGCCTGGGCTTGAGCGGAGAGAACTGTTCGCTCCAGGACATGGAACGTCATGATGGAATCCTCAATCTGGGCCGCATGGGGTCAGATCTGAGTGCGAGGAGGGCCCTCGGCGTCCTCAGATCTCCACGCCGCAACTTGGAGATTTCCGCACCGGGATGCTGCGAGCACCGCTAGCCACTACTGCCCCCTGCCGCCGGCCCGACCCGAAGCCCA
>NW_011494635.1:14507579-14523459 GCF_000754665.1 Bison bison bison
TGTCCTCCCTGGAGAAATTGGTCTGGAGGTGATGGCTGAGGCCCGGGTCCCGGCCCGCTCGCAGCCGCGACCACCACACCCGGGTTGCCATCCCTTGCCCCCGCCGCTCCTCATACCCAGGAAAATAGACCTGGACTGCCCTGCACTTTCCGCACGCTTCTCTCTGCCCTCACTTCCCTTCCCACACCTCCGGTCTGCCACTCCTTCCGTCCCTTTCCCTGGGACACCAGGCCATGCCTGGCTGCCTCGCCTAGAATCCGCGGGAGCCCACAGCATCTGACCCCCAGTTGCCATGGTGATGCGGCGCAGCCGAGAAACGCCGGAAGAGGTGGCTGGGTCCTGGAGTGAGCGCCTAGGACCTGAAAGTTGGCCGACCACTCTGGGTTGCCATGGTGATATGGAGCCCTGGAGAAGAGTAGCTAGGGGCCGGATCCGTTGGCTGACTGAGCTAGCCAGAGATCGCAGAGGCAGAGGTCCTTCCTCCACTCCGGCCCAGGTACTCTTGTCTCCCGGTAATAGGGGGAAGTTCCTTGAGGCTCCCACCACCCGGATCCTCTCTCTGCAAGGAGAGAGGGGGCTGGGGTCGCAGACACTCCCTGAATCTCCGGATTGCAGGGGTGGTTGGGGCCGAAGTCGCTCAGCTCCGGTCCTCCTTTTCCCTCTGTCAGTGCTGCTTAGCTCGCGGTTGCCATGGTAATGCAGGCAGCCAAGGCGCTTCAGGCCACAAGTGACTGGAGGTTCCCTCTCCGCTCCCCGCCCCCCGACTCTTCTGCTATGGGTGGTAGACGGCGACTAGAGCCCCAGCAAGATTCTCAAGATTGTGAGGTGGAGAGCGGTACTGGGGGATGGACACGCTTCTGGGGGGCCTCTTGGCTTCTCATCGCGGGTTGAGGGTGCAAGAGAGTGGATGCCTGTCGCCGCAGGACCGCCTGACCTCTTGGAGGCCGCCTAGATTTCGGTGGGGCTTCCCTGGTGGCTCAGTGGTAAAGAATTCGCCTGCCAATTCAGGAGACGCAGGTTCCATCACTGGGTGGGGAAGATCCCATGGAGAAGGAAATGGCTACCCACTCCAGAATTCTTGGCTGGGAAATCCCATGGACAGAGGAGCGTGCTGGACTACAGTCCATGGGGGTGCAAAGAGTCTGACACAGCTTAGCGACTAAACAACAGTTTTGGGTGGCATGAATGTGCCATGAAAGTGTAACCAGTCCCCTTCAGGAAGACATTTATATCCAATCTTTTATTACTGCAAAGCTTCGACTATACCTCTGTGTACATGTGCAGTTTTCTCTGTAGAATAAATTTCCAAAAATAAAATTGCTGTGTCAAAAACCAAATGCTATTTTAATCTTCATGGTTATGGCCAAATTGCCCTCCAAAGACAGTAGCAAATTAACACCCCCAACAAAACTGGAATCCAATAATTTTAATTGGAATTATATCAACAATGATAAACTGCTGCAAAAGAATTTTTCCAGAACCAATGCCATTAAGCCAACTTAATTCTTTGATCAGTTGTTTTTTAATACAATATAATAAAATAGTGTAAAATCTCATTTTATTTTATGGAAATTATCTCTGAGTGATTCTTTTACACGTAGATTTCACAATAATAAAATTTTGCTTGTTTAATAAATTGTGTAAAGCATTTTAATTTTTCTCATAGTGAAGTTTTTTATGTCAACATCCTTTTACTGAAAACAAAAACGAAAAACCAGTCTTAGACATTCAGAAGGTGACTTGACATAGTTTGGCCATGTTATTCTCCTGCTGAACATAAGCAATATTACAGAATACTAACCTCAGACAAGCATCCTCTGGAAGCATGCTAAAATGAGACAGAGCTAGGCTACCACACAATTTTGTCCCAGCACAGACAAAAAGATGGTCACTGTCTCAACCACAAAATACCAAACATCCCCCTCTCTTGGCCAAAATGAGTGACTACAACTTCTTTACCAAGTGGAGTTTCTACTGAGTGAAGTCAGACGGAGAAAAACAAATATCACATGATATCATTTATATGTGGAATCTAAAATCGGGTACAAGTGAACTTAGCTGAAGCTCCAATACTTTGGCTACCTGATTTGAAGAGCCAACTCATTGGAAAAGACCCTGATGCTGGGAGAGGTTGAAGGCAAAAGGAGAAAGGGGAGGCAGAGGATGCGGTTGTTAGATGGCATCACTGACTCAATGAATGAATATAGAAAATTATGTAGAAAATAAGCTTACAGATGGGAGAGAGAGATTGGAATCTGAGAAAACCCTGGGAGATAGTGAAGGACAGGGGAGCCTGGCATGCTGCAGTTCGTGGTCTCAAAGAGTCAGACATGACTTAGCGACTGAACAACAACAAAAACAGAAATAGAGTCACAGATGTAGAAAATAAACTTACAGTTTCCATGGGGTACAGAGGGGAGAGACAACCTGGAAGGCTGGAATTGCATATGCACACTACTATATAAAAAATTGATAACTAACAATACTCTGTAAAGGCCTATGTGGGAAAAGAATCTAAAAAGAGTGGATATATGTATGTGTATAACAGATTCACTTTGCCATACACCTGAAACTAACACAGCATTGTAAATCAACTATACTTCAATAAAATATTGTTTAAAAAATTAGTTTATCCTCCTGTAGTTCACCTTCCCATGAGATTAGATTTATTGAGATACCCAGACACAGAATTGCACCTGCTTTCTTAAAGCAGCCAATCTAAAGCAAACCCCACTTTCATAAACCTTCCCCAAATCAACCATCCAAAGTTCAAATCCTATGAGTTTCTTTCTAACCCTTTTTCTGAGATACTCAATATTTCCCCTGTGGTGTGTGTTCTCCCTGGCTGCAATAATTAATAAACTCAACTTGGTCAATTACATGTGTGTTCCTGGGGGTCTTTGACTAGAGGGCATTGCCACTAGCAAGTTCAATTTTCTTTGGTAGAACTTTCCAGGTCTAAAATTTGTCGATGGTAGTCTTCCATAAATGTTTAATAAGGAGCGAGTTTCACATGGACTGATTTTTCCCAACTTTTGCAATTTTCAATGTTACCCTCAAGATATGAGTCTTCTGAGTTTTTTAAAAATAATTTTGCAGCAGGTGCATCTTAAACATTATCAATTTTATTCTATATTGTTTATTTCTACCAATAATTGTCATTGTGAATCAGACTGAAGATTGGTAATTGGTATCTACTTCTTAACTCAAGAACTATCACTAGGGCAATGATGTAGGACTTGGATACACAGCAAAATAAACATGTTTTGCTTTAATTGGCAGGTTTATCATATGCTACCATGCCCTTATGTGGCACAAACACAGACCTTGGCGTGAAGGAATTCAGAGTCTAATCGGAGAGATAGAAGACCTGGCTGGGCTCAATTTGCCAGTTGGATGAGAATGGAAAAGGCCTTCCAGATGGAGGGAACAGCCAAATGTTGTTGTTTAGTCACTCAGTCATGTCCGACTCTTTACGATCCATGGACTGCAGCATGCCAGGCTTCCCTGTCCTTCACCATCTCCCGGAGCTTGCTCAAACTCACGTCCATTGAGTCAGTGATGCCATCCAACCATCTCATCCTCTGTCATCCTCGTCTCTTCCTGCCTTCAATCTTTCCCAACATCAGGGTCTTTTCTAATGAGTCAGCTCGTCACATCAGGTGACCAAAGTATTGGGGCTTCAGCATCAGTCCTTCCAATGAATATTTAGGACTAATTTTCTTCAGGATTGACTGGTTTGATCTCCTCACTGTCCAAAGGACTCTCAAGAGTCTTCTCCAACACCACAGTTCAAAAGCATCAATTCTTCAGCACTCAGCCTTCTTTATGGTCCAACTCTCACATCCATACATGACTAATGGAAAAACCATAGCTTAGACTAGATGGACCTTTGTTGGCAAAGCAATGTCTCTGTTTTTTAATATGTTGTCTAAGTTGGTTATAGCTTTTCTTTCAAGGAGTAAGCGTCTTTTAATTTCATGGCTGCAGTCACCATCTGCAGTGATTTTGGAGCCCAAGAAAATAAAATCTGTCACTGTTTCCATTGTTTCCCTATCTATTTGCCATGGAGTAATGGGACCGGATGCCATGATTTCGTTTTTTTGAATGTTGAGTTTTAAACTAGCTTTTTCACTCTCCTCTTTTACTTTTATCAAGAGGTTCTTTAGTTCCTCTTCGTTTTCTGCCATAAGGGTGGTGTCATCTGCATATCTGAGGTTGTTCATATTTCTCCCAGCGATCTTGATTCCAGCTTGGGATTCATCCAGCCTGGCATTTTGCATGATGTACTCTGCATATAAGTTAAACAGGATGATAATATACAGCCTTGACATACTCCTTTTTCAATTTGGAGCCAGTCCATTATTCCATGTCTCGTTCTAACTGTTGTTTCTTGATCTGCATACAGGTTTCTCAGGAGGCAGGTAAGGTAGTCTAGTATTCCCATCTCTTTAAGAATTTCCCACAGTTTGTTGTAATCCAGTCAAAGGATTTTAGTGTAGTCAAAGAAGCAAAAGTGGGTGTTTTTCTGGAATTCCCTTGCATTTTCTATGATCCAATGGATTTGTTCAAAAAAGTTTATTGAGTAATGCATACTCTGTGTCAGGACCTGGGTTGGGCACTGGGGATGCAGAGATGAACAGTTCCATGGGGTCCCAGCTCTTCCAGAGCTCTCAGTCCAGTGGGAGAAATGCATTTTAAATAATCATACCAATGACAATGGTGAGTGATAACTGCTTCAAACAAAACTTGGGTTCTGTGGGAGGCAGGGGCGACAGCATCCACCAATGGGGTTTGGGGAAGTCTTCTTTGAGAGAGTGATTGTTCATCTGAGATGAGAAGGATGAACTGGAAGGTTGCTCGTGTCCAAGGAGACAAGTCACGCTCTGAAGTGAGAAAATGCTCAGCTATTTTGAGGGCATGGAAGTAGTAAGTGTGGCTGGAATAAAGCAGACTAGGGGACATTGTTGAGGATGAAGTCAATGGGCAGGTCCTGCAAGGCTTTGTCCACTATGCTAAGGAGTTTGCATTTTTAACTTAAATCAGCAACAAGCCAGGGAAGAGTACTGAGAGATTGCTATATGATTATATTAGATATACATTTTGACAATGTCTGTATGGAGAACGGATTGGAGGGGGAGGATTAGATTTGCCATGAAACCAATTAAGAAGAGATTTGCAGTTGACCAAGGAAGCATTAATGGTAACTGGACTGGGTGATACTCAGAGGAAGGAAAGATTCCATGGAGCTTTGAGGATGGAATGAGATTTGGAGTGGATTGAGGAATGCACCAGGTGAGGGAATATCTAGTAAAAACTGTGGAAATCACCCTGTTATGAACTGAGTTGTGTCCCCCTCAAATTCATATGTCAAGGTCCTAATTTCCAGTCCCTTAGAATGTGCCTATATTTGGAGATAGGAACTTTGAGGGAGTAATTAAGGTTACATGGTGGGGAGTCCTAACCCAGCATGACTTGACTGGCATCCTTATTGGAAGAGGAAGAGATACCAAGGATGCACAGACAAAGCCAGGTGAGAAAGCGGCTGTCTGTGAGCCCAAGAGGGAGGCCTTAGGAGAAACCAAACCAGCCCATATCCTTGTCTTGAACTTCTACATCTAGAGTCATGAGAAAATAGATTTCTGTTGTTTCAGTCACCCAGTCTGTGATACTTTGTTGTGGCAGCTCTTACAGACTAATGCAAACCCAACTGCCCAATTAATAGGGGAGTGGGGAAGTAAATTATGGTGCATCTTATCGTGGAAAAGAGTCTCACCCCGAGATATGCCCATGCAAGTTCAAGATTCTGACTCGTGAGGAGCTTGAACATGCTCTTGAACTGAACATGCTCTCTTTGACTTGGAGGGTTCCAGTGCATTTACAAGGACTAATGCAGAGCTTCAGGAGCAGCCACTGGTCCACAGTGGCCTGGCTGGTGCAGGCTGCACTTAAATTTGCTACTTTATTGCAGTGACAATCTCAGGCATCGCTCTTATTGCTTCCCTTGCTCTCCTTTGTCTCTGTTTTTTAGGGAATTTTTTTTTTTCACTGCTCTGAGAATTAAACATATGTTTTGTTTATGAACTCTTGCAGTAGTTGCTGTATACCATCAGTTTAAATAGTCATTATCTTTTCCATTTATGAAACTTCACCCTATGAATTTTTTTAGGAACAATTAGTCTTATAAGAAGAGGGAGGACTATTCCATGCAAATATTAAAAAGAATAAGGTGGGAAAAAATGAGCTAAAGCTATAAATACTGGCATGAAAAGTTGTGGGAAAATGTATGCAGGATTATGAACCTATTTTTGCTTTTTTAATAGAACCATTTGTTAGTGAACGCTTAGGAAAAAAATTTGGAACTATATGTGGCAAACTTTTAAAGTACTGTAAAAATTCTGCCATTTAAAGATCTGAGTTCTGTCAAGTGAATCCTGTTGGTGACTTCCTATAGCAGGGAAACTGTGGTCCATGGTAATATGCTGATGGCTAGTAAATGACCAAGAGTCTCAGCTCCTTACGCTGGACCTCCCATGCTTACTGTCCATGATACATGACTGAGTATGGCCTCTGGGGTCAAACCACATAGTAAATACTAAATAAAGCTTAATGTCCATCTCATTTTAAAATAAACACAAGTATAAATCCTAATATTCTCTTCCCTTGCCCAATGGACCACCTTGTGTAACCTACATATGCTGCTTAAGAGATAAAGTGAAAGTGTTAGTCACTAAGTCGTGTCCAACTCTGTGCAACTCCATGGACCGTAGCCTGCCAGACTCCTCTGTCCATGGAATTCCCCAGGCAAGAATACTGAGGTGGGTTGCCATTCCCTTCTCCAGGGTATCTTCCCATCCCAGGGATTGAACCCAGGTTTCCTGCTTTGCAGGCAGATTTTTTACCAACTGAGCCATCAGGGAAACTCTCAGTGTTTTTCTAACTGTACAGATGGTGATTCTTTAGAACAGCATGGTGATGCAGTTAGAACACAATTTTGTGTATATAGCATCCACTATGTATGATTCAGAGAACACAGCTGTTCTTAGAAAAGAGGCAGTTAGTGGGTATTTTCTTCCTTGAAGAAGATGGAGTTCAAGGCACTCTCAGAAGGCTTCGCACTGGCTTTCTGACACCACTGGCCTTCTCTAAGCCCCTGATTAGTATGGTTCCTTGAAGGAAATAGTGTCCAGGATGACCATTCACCTGAGTGATATGAGTGATATGAAATAAAGGTCATTTATTTCACAAAAAGTCATTTTGTGTTATTTAGTGTGATTCCTTCTTGAAGATGATCTGTTTTATAAAACTTGAAATTAATAAAAGAATTATATAACTATTCTCTCATAATACATTGAAATATTGGTTTTCAGGCTTTTCACTACTTCTGTTGGAGATGGAGAAAGAAGCTTAAGCTAAATGCTAAGTGCTGTTACCAAGTTGGAGAAATGAAAGTTGCACATTGCCACATTGATTGTTTGGATTTTTGAGAAATTGTTTAGTTTATCAAAATGAAATTCGGAGAACTTTAAGCAAAAAGTATACAAATAATCAAAATGGCAGTGAACTTGGGAAAGTTAACCAATCAATAGAACAGTCTTTATTGAAATTTTCTGTGCTAGGATTGGTGGAGGAAGCGCAGTAATGCTGGCTGACTTTTATCATGACATTTATTGTGCTGTGAGACAGGCTGAGCCAGATCAAAGACTGAATTATTTGCACAGGTGCCCAAAGCACTGATGCATAAGCACCACTAAAACATCAAGGGGACAAATGGGAACATAGTGTCAGTTACTTGTGAATTTCACACAGGATTCTTTCAGAGTTTGAAAGTTGTTAAGTGGTCCCACTCCCACTGATACACGCAGCATGTGGTGGACGTGAGGGGGCTTTAGACCAAACTGAAGGGAACTTTCAAGCTAGGATTACTGAAGGTAAAGAAGGAGCCAGCCATGAGGGAACCAAGAGAAGAGTGAAAGTGAAGTGGGAAAGTGTGAGGCAGAGGGAAAGTGAAGTGAAAGTGTGAGTTGCTCAGTCTTGTCCAACTCTTTGCAACCCCATGGACTGTAGACTGTCAGTCTCCTCTGTCCAGGGAATTCTCCAGGTAAGAATACTGGAATGGGTTGCCATTCCTTTCTACATAGGATCTTCCGGCCCATGGATTTTAGCTGGGTCTCCTGCACTGTGGGAAGATTCTTTACCATCTGAATGAACCACCAGGCAGGTAGGTCCAGGCAGAGGGACAGTGAGTGAAAACACTCTGGTCTCAGGGTTTCAGGAGGGAGAAAGGAGGCTGCCATGCCTGAAACACAGAGAGCCTGAGAAGGAGGTGTCAGTGGGGTTGGGAGGTGGTCTGGAAACTTGGGAAAGAATTTTAACACTATTTCAGCTGTGCTAGAAACACACTGAAATGTTCAACAGGGGTCTGGCATTAGCTGACTTATCTGGAGAAAGGCTTCTGGAAGACAAGAATGGAGAGAGAGTAGATAAGTAGCATTATCCAGTGAAAGATGATGAAGGCAAGAGGTAGGAATGGTGGGATGAAGGGAAATGATGATGCTTCTAGTTAGCACCGACGAGGTTTGCTGAAGAGAAGACAGAGATTGAATAGGACTCTTAGGATTTGTCCACCTGGGTGGCTGCTGGATAGGGTGGCCATTTACTGCTCTGTGGCAGACCTGGGAAGACAGAGCTGTGAGCAGAGTGTCAAGGGTTCTGTATGGAATGTGTGAAGTATGAGGCATCTATTAAACATCCAGGTGACCATGTCAAGTAAGCAGTTGGGTATCCAAACCTCCAGGGACAACTCAGGGAGGAGGCCAGAGCAGAAGACAGGCATCTGTGACTCAGCATACAGATGCATTAAAAACTACAGGGCAGAACTACTTCCCTGGTGGTGCAGTGGATAATAATCTGCCTGCTACTGCAGGAGACACAGGTTCTGTCCCTGCTCCAGAAAGATTTCACATGCCATGGAGGAACTAAGCCGGTGTACCACACCTACTGAGCCCAAACTCTAGAGCACTCAAACTGCAACCACTGAGATTGCGTACCACAAAACTCCTTAAGCTTGTGACCGTAGAGCCTGGGCCCCGAAACAAGTGAGGACATCACAGAGAAGCTTGTACACTGCAACTAGAGAAAGCCTCATACAGCAACAAAGACCCAGTGCAGCCAAAAATAAATAAATAAGTATTTTTTATAAAGTTAAAAAACCACAGAGCAGAATGAGATCCTCCAGGGAGAGAGGGAAATGTAGGCAGGGAAGGGTGTGTGTATGCGTGTGGCGGGGCGGGGGTGGGGTGGGGGGGAGGGGCTGGTGAGTGTTCAGGCAGCTGATAAAGGAAGCCCTGCAAAGGAGACAGAGAAAGAGCAGCTATGAGATCAGAGGAAATTTCTTGGGACAAATTCCACTCAGACATGGGAGGTAGAAATTTCTAAATAATGGTTTTGTTACATTTAGTGCATATAATGCATGCTTTTATTTTTTTGCTGTTCTTGGCCACAAAAGAAAAGTCTAAGTTTCCTGTGAGGATCCATCCTTTACTGCCAGTTCTACATTTACCACTGGTCCCATTCGCAGAAGTAAGGCATGAGATGCTGTTGAGAGAATAAGGGAGTCTCACGTTCAGTCACTTAGTCATGTCTGACTCTTTGCAATTCCATGGACTGCAGCATGCCAGGCTCCCCTGTCCTTCACTGTCTCCTGGAATTTGCTCAGATTCATGTCCATTGAGTCGGTGAGGCTATCTAACCATCTCATCTTCTGTCTCCTCCTTCTCCTCCTGTCCTCAATCTTTGCCAGCATCAGGGTCTTTTCCAGTGAGTTAGCTCTTCACATCAAGTGGCCAAAGTATTGGAATTTCAGCTTCAGCATGAGTCCTTCCATACATATTCAGGGGTAATTTCCTACAAGATTGACTGGTTTGATCTCATTGCTGTCCAAAGGACTCCCAAGGTTTTCACTAGCATCACAATTTGAAAGCATCAATTCTGTGCTCAGCCTTTTTTATGGTCCAACTCTTACATCCACATATGACTACTGAAAAAAAAATAACTTTGAATATACAGACTATAGCTTTGACGATACAGATATGGCTTTGATGTACAGTCAGTGAAGTGGTGTCTTTGATTTTTAATATGCTGTCTAGGTTTGCCATGATTTTTCTTTCAAGGAGCAAGCATCTTTTCATTTCATGGCTGCAGTGACTGTTGTCCTCAGAGCCCTAGAAAATAAAATCTGTCACTGCTTCCACTTTTTCCCCTTCTATTTGCCAAGAAGTGATGGGACCAGATGCCATGATCTTCATTTTTTGAATGTTGAGTGTTAAACCAGCTTTTTCACTCTCCTCTTTCACCTTCATCAAGAGGCTCTTTAGTTCCTCTTCACTTTCTGCCATTAGAATGTTTATCATCTGCATATCTGAGGTTGATGATATTTCTCTTGGCAATCTAGATTCCAGCTTGGGATTCATCCAGCCTGGCATTTTGCATGATGTACTCTGCATATAAGTTAAATAAACAGAGTGACAATATACAACCTTGTCGAACTCCTTTCCCAATTTGGAACCAGTCCATTGTTCCATGTAAGGTCCTATCTGTTGCTTCTTGACCCACATACAGGTTTCTCAGGCAGGTAAAGTGGCCTGGTATTCCCATCTCTTCAAGAATTTTCCACAGTTTGTTTTGTGATCCACACAGTCAAAGGCTTTAGTGTAGATAATGAAGCAAAAGTAGATGTTTTGCTGGAATTCCCTTGCCTTGCCTATGATCCAACAAATGTTGGCTATTTGATCTCTGGTTCCTTTGCCTTTTCTAAATCCAGATTGTACACCTGGAAGGTCTCAGTTCATGCACATACTGCTGAAGCCCTGCTAGAAGAATTTTGAGCAAACTTTACTAGCATGTGAAATGAGTACAATTGTCTGGTAGTTTGAACTTTCTTTGGCACTGCCCTTATTTGGGATTTGGATGAAAACTGAACTTTTCCAGTCCTGTGGCCACTGCTGAGTTTTCCAAATTTGCTGACACATTGAGTACAGCACTTTAACGTATTTTAGGATTTGAAATAGCTCAGCTGGATTTCCATCACCAGTGAGTCAGCTCTTCACATCAAGTGGCCAAAGTATTTTCATTTCATTTCATTTCATTTCATTTCATTTCATTCCACTAGCTTTGTTCATAGTAAAGCTTTCTGAAGCCCACTTGATTTCACATTCCAGGATGTTTGGCTCTAGGTGAGTGACCACACCATCGTGGTTATCTGGGTCATTAAGACATTGTTTGTATAGTTCTGTGTATTCTTGCCACCTTTTCTTAATATCTTCTGCCTCTGTTAGGTCCATACTGTTTCTGTCCTTTATTGTCCCCATCTTTGCATGAAATTTTCCCTTGATATCTCCAATTTTCTTGAACAGATCTCTAGTCTTTCCCATTCTATTTCCCTCTGCTTCTTTACACTGTTCATTGAAGAAGGCCTTCTTATCTCTCCTTGGTTGTCTCTGCATTTAGTTGGGTATATATTTCCCTTTCTCCCTTGCTTTGCCTTCTTGCATTCCGTTTCTTCGGGATGGTTTTGGTCACTGCCTCCTGTTCAATGTTCCAAACTTCCATCCATAGTTCTTCAGGTACTCCACTATTTCTCTTCCCTTAAATCTATTCATTATCTCCACTGTGTAGTCATAAGGAATTTGATCTAGGTCATACCTGAATGGCCTAGTGGTTTGCCATACTTTCTTCAATTTAAGGCTGAATTTTGCAATAAGGATCTGAGCTACAGTCAGCTCCCAGTCTTGTTTTTGCTGACTGTATAGAGCTTCTCCTTCTTGCAAAGACTATAATCAATCTGATTTTATTATTGACCATTCGATGATGTCCATGTGTAGAGTCGTCTCTTGTGTTGTTGGAAGAGAGTGTTTGCTATGACCAGTGTGTTCTCTTGGCAAAACTCTGTTAGCCTTTGCCCTGCTTCATTTTGTACTCCAGGGCCAAACTTGCCTGTTACTCCATGGATCTCTTGACTTCCTACTTTTGCATTCCAATCCCCTTGATGAAAAGGACATCTTTTTTTTGGTGTCAGTTCTAGAAGGTCTTGTAGATCTTCATAGAATTGGTCAACTTCAGTTTCTTTGTCATCAGCGGTTGGGGCATAGACTTGGGTTACTGTGATAATGAATGATTTGCCCTGGAAACAAACCAGAGATCGTTCTGTCATTTTTAAGACTGCACCCAAGTACTGCATTTCGAATTGTCTTGTTGACTGTAACGGCTACTCCATTTCTTCTAAAGAATTCTTGCCCACAGTAGTAGATATAATGGTCATCTGAATTAAATTCACCAATTCCTCTCCATTTTAGTTCACTGATTCGTAAGTGTCGATGTTCACTCTTGCCATCTCCTAATTGCCACATTCAATTTACTTTGATTCATGGACCTAACATTCCAGGTTCCTATTCTATATTGTTCTTTACAGCATCAGACTTTCACCACCAGACACATTCACAACCGAGCATCATTTCTGCTTTGGCCCAGCTGTTTCACTCTTTCTGGAGCTATTAGTAATTGCGCTCTGCTCTTCCCCAGTATCATATTGGATACCTTCTTACCTGAGGGGGTCATCTTCCAGCATCATATGTTTTTGCCTTTTCATACTATTCATGGTGTTCTTGCAGCAAAATGCTGGAGTGGTTTGCCATTCTCTCCTTCAGTGGACCATGTTTTGTCAGAACTCTCCACTATGACCCATCCATCTTGGGTGGCCCTGCATGGCATGACTCATAGCTTCATTGAGTTACACAAGCCCCTTCTCCATGACACAGCTGTGATCCATGAAGGGGCAGTCTTGCCATTCCCCTAATTCCTAGAGCTCAAAGTTGTCCTTGATCCCATTTTATTTACCCCTCCTTAAATAGCTCTCCCTAACTGGGCAGTTCGGAGAAGGTAATGGCACCCCACTCCAGTACTCTTGCCTGGAGGATCCCATGGATGGAGGAGCCTGGTGGGCTGTAGTCCGTGGTGTCGCTAAGAGTCGGAAACGACTGAGCGACTTCACTTTCACTTTTCACTTTCATGCATTAGAGAAGGAAATGGCAACCAACTCCAGTGTTCTTGCCTGGAGAATCCCAGGGACGGGGGAGCCTGGTGGGCTGCTGTCTATGGGGTCGTACAGAGTCAGACACAACTGAAGTGACTTAGCAGCAGCTGCAACTGAGCAGTAAGATTGTGGCTTCCGCTCTCTCTCTCCTTTGAGCCATCCTCCATGCAGCAGAACTTTGTCTAAAATATAAATCTGAATGAATATTCCTTCCCCTTAAAGCACTCAAGTGAAATATCCTAATGACTATCACTAGAGAGTCAGTTAAATAAATGCTGGTAGACCCACAGAATGGAATACTTGCAGACATACCCCAAAATGATCATGAGAACACTCTATCAGTGCTGATACAAATGACTGCCAGGACGGGAAATGAAAAGAACAAACTGTGTTAAGCCACGATTTGTAAGGGTGAGGGGACAGTATGCATGTATGTGTGTGATTGCACATGCCTGTGATAACTTGCAGAGACATTAAACAAACACAAGAAATCAGCTTCTAAATGGCTTCCATGGAGATGATCTGGTCAGGGCTTGAGGAGATAGCTTATCTTTTGGTAACTTCTGAATTTTGAATGAAATGATCATATTACTTGTTCAACAATAAACCAATTAAAATGTCCACATGAGTTGAATCATTAACTCATCTCACTTAGAAAATCTAGTCTCACTGAAACCACTGGATACAATTTGGGAAGTCTCTGAAGAGCTCTGGCACTGCAGTCTTTTATGTCTCAGCACAGAAAGGCTTCAGCGAGAGGCACATTGATAGTGAGAAGTGATTTATTAGAATAGGGCACTTGGGAGGTTTACAAGTTGGACAGGTGAAAGGATGCCACACTCCAGGAACTTCTTGGGCTACAGTGGTGTAATCAAAGGAAAAGTGGGTCAGGGAGATGTCACGCTTCCATCATCAACTCCTCCTCCAGGTTGGGCAGGAGAGTTTTCTTGTCCCTACATGGTCAAGCTAGGTTCACAAATTATTGTTTTTCATGTGTATAGAGAGCATGTTCTGGGGATCATTAACTTACTGAGCTCACTAAGCAGGATATGGATCATACCATCATTGTTTTATTGTTTGGGGGCATGTCTAATGCTTCTGTTGCATGGTTTTGTTGCTTAGCAAGTCTGCTTAGTTTTGTGGTTAAGGAAACCTGTTTTCTTGAGTAATCATTAACTTACAGGGGTCTCCCATTTCTATTTACAATCAACTTCAGTATTCTTGCCTTGAGAACCCCATGAACAGTATGAAAAGGCAAAATGATAGGATACTGAAAGAGAAACTCCCCAGGTCAGTAGGTGCCCAATATGCTACTGGAGATCAGTGGAGAAATAACTCCAGAAAGAATGAAGGGATGGAGCCAAAGCAAAAACAATACCCAGCTGGGGATGTGACTGGTGATAGAAGCAAGGCCCGATGCTGTAAAGAGCAATATTGCATAGGAACCTGGAATGTTAGGTCCATGAATCAAGGCAAATTGGAAGTGGTCAAACAAGAGATGGCAAGAGTGAATGTTGACATCCTAGGAATCAGTGAACTGAAATGGACTGGAATGGGTGAATTTAACTCAGATGGCCATTATATCTACTACTGTGGGCAGGAATCCCTCAGAAGAAATGGAGTGGCCATCATGGTCAACAAAAGAGTCCGAAATGCAGTACTTGGATGCAATCTCAAAAACGATAGAATGATCTCTGTTCGTTTCCAAGGCAAACCATTCAATATCACAGTAATCCAAGTCTATGCCCCAACCAGTAACGCTGAAGAAGCTGAAGTTGAACGGTGCTATGAAGACCTACAAGACCTTTTAGAACTAACACCCAAAAAAGATGTCCTTTTCATTATAGGGGACTGGAATGCAAAAGTAGGAAGTCAAGAAACACCTGGAGTAACAGGCAAATTTGGCCTTGGAATACGGAATGAAGCAGGGCAAAGATTGATAGAGTTTTGCCAAGAAAATGCACTGGTCATAACAAGCATCCTCTTTCAACAACACAAGAGAAGACTCTATACATGGACATCACCAGATGGTCAACACTGAAATCAGATTGATTATATTCTTTGCAGCCGAAGATGGAGAAGCTCTATACAGTCAGCAAAAACAAGACCAAGAGCTGACTGTGGCTCAGACCATGAACTCCTTATTGCCAAATTCAGACTTAAATTGAAGAAAGTAGGGAAAACCACTAGACCATTTAGATATGACCTAAATCAAATCCCTTATGATTATACAGTGGAAGTGAGAAATAGATTTAAGGGCCTAGATCTGATAGATAGAGTGCCTGATGAACTGTGGAATGAGGTTTGTGACGTTGTATAGGAGACAGGGATCAAGACCATTCCCATAGAAAGGAAATGCAAAAAAGCAAAATGGCTGTCTGGGGAGGCCTTACAAATAGCTGTGAAAAGAAGAGAAGCAAAAAGCAAAGGAGAAAAGGAAAGATATAAACATCTGAATGCAGAGTTCCAAAGAATAGCAAGAAGAGATAAGAAAGCCTTCTTTAGCGATCAATGCAAAGAAATAGCGGAAAACAACAGAATGGGAACGACTAGGGATCTCTTCAAGAAAATCAAAGATACCAAAGGAATATTTCATGCAAAGATGAGCTCGATAAAGGACAAAAATGGTATGGACCTAACAGAAGCAGAAGATATTAAGAAGAGATGGCAAGAATACACAGAAAAGATCTTCACGACCCAGATAATCACGATGGTGTGATCACTGACCTAGAGCCAGACATCCTGGAATGTGAAGTCAAGTGGGCCTTAGAAAGCATCACTATGAACAAA
>NW_011494635.1:14523623-14523729 GCF_000754665.1 Bison bison bison
AGTAACAGTTTGTATGCAGGTCAGGAAGCAACAGTTAGAACTGGACATGGAACAACAGACTGGTTCCAAATAGGAAAAGGAGTTCGTCAAGGCTGTATATTGTCAC